>NW_009189949.1:0-40275 GCF_000690835.1 Fulmarus glacialis
GCTGTCCTCGCATCCCGTCCGCGTTACCGGCACCGACGGCAATAGGAGTAGGTGCGGGAGCGCGGCTTGAAACCGTAACACTTGAAAATAAATGTTGAGACTCTTAAACACTGAAAAACAAGGGAAATAAATCCATGAGCGGATGAAGGTTGTCCTAGAGAAACCGGTCGCCCGTACCATAGCGCCTCGAGCTATAGAGCTGATTGTATGGATAACGGGAGGGGAAGAAATGTCTTGCCACCAAGTCTGAAGTCAGAGCCCTCCCCTGTGAATGTGAATTGTGCGACCTTAATGTTTTATTCCGTTGGACGCTGGCTCACGGTGTTTCGTTCTGTGGATATTTACATGGAGAGTTGACATAAAGAGTTTCATGGAAAAGTGCTCTTTTATTTCCTGTACGCATTCAGGTCATATGCGTTACTGGCTTCGTTCATGCTTAATTCTGCAGTACAAGTGCAGCACTAGACAGGTGTCTTTTTTCTTTTTATTTTTCTTCTTTTGTGCCTCAGCAATAGAGCCGTCATCTGCTGTGACGGTAGCTTCCCGATCCACTGGTGGCAATGGGTAAACAGAGTGCAAGTGGGTTGATTTTTTTCCAGGTAGAGGCAGAACCGTGTCAATAGGAAGGGTGTGCTGTGGCTTCAGGTCTGGGGAGGAGAAGACTACTCTCCCATTACACTTGTTCATGTTGTATGGGTTATTATACTACTTTAATGTTATTACGAAAAGGATTTACTGAAAAATGTCTCATAGAATTCTGGGAGCAGATTAAAATACTGCTGTTACAGAGCTTGCTAAATTATCTGCTTTTGATTCTGTAAATAGAATTTATCAAGGAGAATAAAGAGCATAAAAATGGAACTTTGGCCTAAAACCTCCTTATTTAACCATTCCGTTATATTAGCATATATAATTGAAGATTCATTTTTCTTCTGTTCGGTTGGAGGGTCTTCAACTCATCAGTGTTCTGTTCCATTCCATGTCTCTTTTTTTTCTTCAACGTTTTTCTTGTGAGCGACTTCTTCATGAGTAATACATGATGATGGTAATCATGATTTTAGGCACTGATGTGCCATTACTGTCCTAATGCAGCCTTTACTGTCCTGAAGTCATTTTCACAGGCTGACATACATCATCTGGACAGTGTCTCTATTTTAAAGGAGTTGATTTCAGCTGAGCACATTATTGTGATCTTAGCCTTTTTTGCCTTGCCTGTTTATGATGCTAAAATTAAAAGCTTGAAAGCACACATGCATATCTATGACTGTGAACAGTTTATTAGAGTAAAATACGCGTGATAGGAGGTAGTACGTGTATGTAGGAAGTGTCAGTGGAAGTGTGACGATGTAAAAAACTGTGTTGAAGAGTTGTGTTAGAGTCAAAGAAGCTTTAAAATTCTTCCATTTTCTTTTTCTTGAGGTATGGTTTAAAAAAAAGAACAGCAGTGAAACATATATCGAAGTCCCTGTGAGTGTAACTGGCCCATTACTGCTGGATTGAGAAGTGTTGAGGTATGCTGGTAGGAAGGTAAAGAATTCCTTTGCAGTGATCCTTCAATGCCAATTTAGGGAGTGCCTTTGCTCTTGCTTAAGAACTAACAGATGGATTTTCACAGTGGTGATTCAGCAAAGGTCTGAATAAATAAGGAAGAAATTAAGTTAACATCAGAGTGGCAGCATTTCAAAACTTGTCAGTTGCAAACTTTTTTAACGGCCATCATCTTCTAGTTGCATGCATTTATTAGTTTCAGTGTGAGCTGGCAGTCGTATCCATAAAGTAGTGATCTTTGTAGCATTATAAAAGAAGTTTGAAGAACTCCATTGTGTTTCAGAAAGTAATAAACAAACTCATCTCATATTGTATAATACATGGAAAAACTGACCATGTCTTCTTAATAGCTTTTATTGTTATTACTGACTGAGGTGTAGTAAACTAATTTTCTGGGGAGAAGTTATTGAGAAGTAAGTTCTCAAGTTGGTACTGATACAAACCAATACCCTGCTGCCTCTTGCCTTAAAAAAAAAAAAAAATAATAAAAAAAAGGCAGTCATACCAACAAGCTATAAACCAGCCTAATATTATTAGCATTTTCTTTCCAAAGCTTACTCCTTGAGAAAGAAATGTCAGGCTGAAAGAAAACACAGGCTGGCAGCATTGCAATAAAGGCCTATATGTAGTGAGTTGTAATAAAAACAGATTCAGGCGGTCTTCTTTTCAGCCCTGTGTGGATCATGCTGTATGAGTGATTAAAGGCCTGATCCTGCAAGCAATGTAGTACCTAGATCATCCCTCTGAACGATGAAGTGGGACAAAAAGAAGACGGATGGAAGTTCCAGCTACTGAAAAACATTTTAGTCACTTCTCAGATCTTTACAGAGAAAGATATGTAAGAAATATGTTCTGAAGACATAGTCCAGGTTATTGGAGACTTGTCAGAGTCCAGCTGCTTTTCTGAGTGACACAGATGCGTGCCTGAAGTGCATACAAATTCTGTAACCAGATAAACTTGTATAGTGCAGCACATAGTGATCTGGTTTGTATATAAACAGCAACAGTATTAATTGTTTATATATCACCATGGTTTTTTGTGTTTGTATGTAGTTTTTTAGAACTCCAATCTGAAAACTTCTATTTGAAATTTCTCTATGCATGTTTATGAATATTTACTGTAGGAAAAGAAAATTCTGTATTATAATGCGAAATGCTTAATTACCTGACAAAACATTCAACTTCTTAAAGTAATCTGGTACTGTCAAATACTGTTTTGATCAAAGGACATTGAACAGCCAAGTAGTAGCAGTGTTTAAACCTTGGGGGGGAATGTCTGAGTGCGTGTGCAACAACAGGACCCTGGAATTCTAGGGAGAACGAGTGGGTTATAAGCTTTGACTCTACAACACAGAAAACCTTGAAGGGAGTTGTGGGAGGGGGGAGGGTTTGTTTGGTTGTTTTAGTAAATTGCCAATCAGCCATGCAGCGTAATTCCTGCCTTCCCCTTTTTGAAATTGCTTTCTAATATGACTCCTGGATCTTTACAATAGTATTTTTAGATTTTTCTAACAAAGAGTGGATTTTCAGCAAACAGGCTGTGGATGTATGCAAAGTTATGCTAACAAACCTCACTTTCATTTAGAAAACTTTCTGGCTTAAGCCTGCCTTCCTATGTAGAAAGGCATCCCTCTACATTTCTATTTTTCTATGGGGCAATGATAATAGATATCTCTCTTTGAAATTGGATACATTAATACTTGTGCAGATTCCAGGAAACTACGTGTCTATACACTGTCTGGTCATAAAATATTGTGCACATAATGTCTATTGCACCATGAAAGGACAGAAGATAATTCCAGGGCAGAAATTACACCTATGAATATTTTTAACAGAAAAATAGTATTTTAAGGTATAGACTTGACTAAATACTAAGCATATTTATTCAAGACTAGTCTAATGCAGACATAAATATATTGAAAGTATAGGCTGTCTGCAACTGCCCTCACTTTAATAGGCTGAAGAAATAATTGATGGGCCCCTGGGGTAGATAACTGCTCATAGGCTGAGTTGTTGCTCAACCAGCAGCAAAAGAACAGATGGGATATGAGGAAACCAAAGAAGTTTTGGGAAGTAAAGGATCTTAGTTCTTGAGGGTGTACTTTCAACACTGTACTGTATAGATTCGGCTACAGTAATTGTGGACGTGGTAGTTACATTTTTAGCTCAATTTCTACTCGCACCCCACTCAAGGAAAGGACTTCTTGGTGGGGGTGTCCTTATGACTGCAGTCTTCAGTTTGGTCATATTCCCCTGCCTTTGAGATCTGATTTCTGACGCTTTAGACTGCTGATATTTCTCTCTCCCTTCTTTTATAAAAGAACATTCAAAACTAAGAAGCCGATTATGATCGGTATCTGTGTGACAGATAGAGATTAGGGGCGGCTGAGAACTCTAACTTTTTAATCAAAACACTTTATTCTCCAACAGATTCCAGGGAAGTTCTTTTTATGTACAGCACACTCTTGAGTGCTGAGAGGCAGTCTCAGAGATCTTGCATTACTTGCATAAATATATTCCTATTCCTAATAGATATAGGCTACAGTATGTAATTGTCTTCTGTAGAAACTGATTTCTTATCTTCCAGATAAGTACATCTTTCTTCTAGTGATGCTTGGCTACCTCCTTCTTGACTGCCTATAACTACATCTGGTTTTTGTGACTCCAGCAAGTACATTTTCTGCCTCACTGGACTCTTCAGATTGCTTTTTAACCATTGTTTTCCCTGTTGCTGCTATTGCATTTGAAACAGAAAAAGTGATAGCGACACAGCTTAACCAGCTTTCTGTTTTTAAACAAAAGTACTCGTTAGACAAACATACCTGTCACACGGAATTACTGTCCCTATCACTCTCATCTTCCTGTATGATGTATGAATCCTGTTGACAGTCTTCAGAGTTGGTAATGGATAATGCTACTTCTGAAAGCTTTTCAGCTGTAACCAGATTTGCAGTTGGATAAACTGAAACAAAGTAAGTTTTCAAGTGCTGTGAGGCAAATTGGCGGTGGGATAAAAATCCTGGCTTGCAATTTTTTAGCTGATCTTTTCAGATTCCCAAGTGTCCACTTAGTGTTTTCTCAGTTGTGAGACTGTTGGTTGAGCAGCTTCCAGGCCCTGTCCCTCTCTGTAGAAAGGAAGAGGTAAGAAGGGGAAGTTCTCTATGCAAATTATAATTTTTTTTTTTTAAATGTAGTTTCCTTGTACCTCTTCAGCTTTTCATTAATACTTACAATAAAATGGGTTTAGTCAACAGATTTAGAGAAAATGCTTGAGGAAGGTAACGGGATGTACAAGGATTGATGTGGATATTCTGGACAGGGCTGAAGGAGAATAAACTAAGGCTAAAATATTAGTGGAGAGTTCATGTATAAAGGTGGAAGAGTAATGGTGTGGAAATAAGAGGGATGAAGAAATCAAATGTCTGAAACGGAGGAAAATCAAATAATTAATCAAAGGAGTAAAGAAAATAAACTCAGATCTGAAGAGAGTCATCTTTGGACTACAGTAGGAGACAAGAAAATGTTTGTACAAGACTGCATTTTGCATGGAATGTAACTGGTTACTGCAGTTATGAAAAAGGCTCATTCTTGTGAGGCTTTTGTTACTGTAAGTACTGGTAAGAGAATCAGCAACAGCTAGCTTTTCAGGAAAAAGTTCCTGAAAAGAGATGCATGCCAGGCATCTGTTAAAGAGGAGAGGGTGGGGGGAAAAGCTTTTATGCTTAACGTGTGTCTGGTTTGTGCAGGAGAATAGGCCCTTCAATTTAAAAGAGCTGGTGATGTTGTTGGCTTTTTTCCCCCTGACCCCAGCACAGTACATGGAGCACAGTATTTTGCTGTCATAAACTTGCCATTGGCAAGCACCATAGCACCTGATCGCCTTCATATTTTAAGGACTATTTCTGTTCATAGAATAATTTAGGGTGGAGCGGAGTGCTAGAGATCATGTAGTCCAACTTCCTGCTCCAAGCAAGACTAACTTTAATTAGATCAGGAAGCTCAGAGCTTTGTTCTGTCAACTTCAGAAAATCCGTAAGAATGGGGATTCCAGTCTTTGTAGACAACCTGTCCCTCTGCTTCACCACTTTTGCTGTGAACATATTTTTCCCTTATTTTATTGGAATTTCTCTTGTTTATTGCTTTTCCTTTCTCCGCTCCCCACTAAGAAATGTCTGGCTCCATCTTCTCTCCAACTCAATAGAGATGGCTGAAGATAGCAATTAGATCTTCCTTCACCTCTTCTTCAGACTGTAAAAATCCCATGTTCCCAACTTCTCCTGCATCAGGTGCTTCATCCTCCTCATCCCTGATTCCAAACCCTCATCTCACACCCCCTGGGCTTGCTTTGGTTTATCAGTGTCTTACTTCTACCAAGAAGGCCCCAAAAACGGACGCAGTGCTGCAGATACAGCCTCACAAATGTTCAACAGAGGGGAACAATCACTTCCTTTGAACTGCTGGTGACAGTCTTGCTAATGCAGTTTGCCCTTCACAGTGCTAATTCCCTTTTAGGTTTCTGCATTTGCTTGTAACCAGCAGTTTTTCATAAGTAAAAGTATTCCAAAGCAGCTCTATTTCCATGTGATGATCAGTTTATATGTATTTTATAAGAAATACGTGACATGAAATGTTGCTAGTTAAAGATTTAACCTGTTTATTATGAGTAAAAACATGTGGAATATAAAATAATTGCTCTGTTAAAGTTTTGCATGTACTAACAGCAAATTAACCGGGGAGTTTTGCACTGTAAACAAGGGGAGCTCTTCCTGTAGAGCCAGCTGTTTGCTGGTTTGCTTAGTGGTAAAATTTGTGAAACATTGAAGCTCTGTTTGTAAATGACTGGTTTTGTTAGGTTTTTTGCAATGCTTAGGAAAAAATGTTTTTGTTGGAGACAATGTGTTGTCTTATATGACTCAGGCATGGAGGAAACACAGAATATTATGACTGTATTTCTTCCTGAATATAAGAAATTTATTACTACAGTGTACATTCTGGAGATCATGCTCTGAGCTCTGACTTCAAGAGATGCATCTTTCTATATGAAGACTAAATTTAGCATTCTGGTTATCGAATAACAATTTAAAGTAGAGCTTGGTATTTGAAAAGTTATGTTGAATATTTTTTGCTCCTTTGTAGCTCAACATTCTTTAAAGATGATGAGGTTGGAATTGGTACATGCATGGGCAGCGTGTATCTTACATGTATTAAGTTATGTGTATTAGATGCACAAATGTATTAGAAAACATTTGAATAAAATTGGTACTGTGTTGGTGCTAGATCTCTTACTTGCTTTAAAATACTTGTGTTGATTTCATATTTGTCTATTTGTATTTGTTTCTACTTCCATTATCAACTTAGCAGTAAGGATTTTAGTTTAATTTGAAAGTGAAGGATTTCTTTTTTGGGTGATCTTGTTTATATTTTTGTTTGTGTGTACAGTAGAGATATTAAAAGAAAAGACATGAGTAAACTATATTGTTTGACAGTTCAGCTGCATGGATCTAAACCAAACAAGAAGACTACATTTCTGTGTAGTAAGAGTAATTTTCTTCTAAGGATCTCAACGCTTTACAAATACCAAGCTACTTGGCAGAACTTGGAAGACTGAATAGTAGTGCAGAATGTTTTGCTTGAAAGTGGGCTGATAAGACAGCCCCTCAATTGCTCTGGAAGCCTATTGCATGGGTACCTATATCTTTCCCTCAACTGTGAGACTGCACAAATTTGAAATGGAAGTAGATTTTGGGTAAGAGCTGTGCAAGAGGGTGTTCTTCTCTTCCATTATGTGTTCCCTAGTATCCAACAATACCTTCCTAATGCTAAAGATGGCCTAGGAAAGGTCAAATCTTACTGTAAAGTACCTGAACCACTGAGGGCACTGAAAGTGTGGCTGATAAACTGTTAGATTATAGGCTAATGCCTTAATTCCTGTCTCTGTAAGGTGGGATCATGACACTGGCATTGTTTTTTAGGTGCTCTGGCATTCTGCAGAAGAAAGATGTTTGGTTTTTTATATATATGTATATAAAAAAGAGTAGATATATAAAATATATATATGAATGGGATATTGTTCCCATTTTAAAAGACTATTTCCTACACTAAAAATAACTGTGTTACTCCAGTCTACTAAACACTGTATTTGTATCAGAAGGACAGAGCTAACTGTATTAAGTTTATTCAGCTAAGGGTTGATCAAAGGAAGCTGTTAGGTTAGGTGATAAAAGTTCATAGGCACACCCACAAACAAGCGCAGGAAACAAAGGCAGGGGAGGGTGGGGGAGCTAAAGTAAGACCCTGCCCCAGCTACTCCCAGGCCTGTCACAGGAACCATCAGCCCATCAAAGGCCCATCTACACAAGCCCAGGGACACAGAGGCAGGTGGGGAACTGAAATTATGGACTTGGACAAGGGGACATCCTGTCCGGGCCCCTCCCAGGGCTGTCCTGGGACAGCCTCAGCCCATTGTCCAGGCAGGAAACCCATCGTGTTGAGCTAACACTAAAGCACCTTTCGGACTGAGGGGAGTTGCTGCATAGGGCTATGAGACACACTTATGGGAGGCAGGGGAAGAGGTTTATTATGGGATGTTTAGGGGAAGAACTAAAGGTGGAGGAAGGGATGAGTCTAGGTGATTTGGGGAGGAACAAGTGTGGAGAAAATAGAGAGGTAAGGGGATAAAAAGGCCAGTTAGGTATAAATAGTTTGCTGGTTAGTACATTTGTCTCTGTTCCTAATCAGTGCAGTCTATTGTATCTTCATATTAAACTAGTTTCTAACTCTTTCCTGGGTGAAGAACACTCTGTTCTGTGTATATGGGGGCGGGGGGCTGAGTGCCAGCACCCGGAGTCAAGACTGTGCATCAGAGGACCTGGGTGTCTGTGATGCCAGCAACAGGAGAGAGCTGAGTGAGTGGACTTAAGTGCCAGCCATGGGAGTGGGACTGTGGGTCACAGGGGCCTGTGTGTCCATTATGCCAGCAACTGGCCTGGGATTGTGGGCCAGAGCACTGGGTGCCAGCAACTGGAGAGACCGGATGAGCGAAACTAAGCAGCCACTGGGGTGGGACCAGGAGTCAGAGACCTGTGTGCTTGTGGTGCCAGCACCTGGAGCGAGTGCAGGTGTGCGAGTGTGTAAATGCTATCACGGATCAAGCCAGTCTAGCTGTCGAGAAGGTGGTGTAGTCTGGGAGACATATATGGGTCCTGCTAGCAGACCTCTGTCCTGTTCAGCCAGAGAGTGGGGTGAGGCTGTTGGTACCAGCTGTCTCTTCAAGCACTCTGTGTGTCCATGATCTGTGTGGCCGGCTGTCTATGTGTAGTGTGGGGGTGCTTACCGGGAATTCATCTTCAGCCTTGCTACTGGTTGGATCTGGGGAGTGGAGCTGCAGCAGCCTCACTTCTCTCGGGCTCTCTGATCAACGTGACATATTTTCTCCTAAAAGAAGCAAGCAAAACTTAGGCAGTACTGGAAAAGTTGCATTCACTCAGAGAACTCTTCTAAAGGTATTTTATTCATTGTACTTTGGCCTCAGCAATTCTTAGAAATCCAAAGCAGCCCTCCCATCAAACTACCAGCTTTAAAAATAACAGTTATAACAATAATATTCTTGTTTACCTCATGGAGTGAAAAAGCTATTTTTTCAAGGCATTTATAGTGAGATTTTAGGTAACTCATGTTCTGTACAAAAGCTGTAAGTTGTCTAAGCAAACACCCCTTCCCTAACATAAAGAAGCATACTGACCCAATTGATTCCAAAAGTATTCCTAGAAGTAGTTTCATATGAAAGTAGTCTAATATAAAGACTGAATGGCATCTTAAAACTGAAAACAAATGCTCCCAATTTTTTGTTTCCTCGGTGACCAATGATTCTAAATAATTACACTAGAAAAACAATCTGTTCAACATAATCATCCGCATATGGCTAAATGTTATAATTGGCTGTCTAGAATAATTCAGATAAAAACTTGAATAAACAATTTTCTAATTAATGGAACACAGTATTTTGGTAAAATGCCCACAAGGAGTTTTGGCTTCTTTATTTCTAAGCCTCTCCTGCTAAAGCTTTTCCATTTGGTAAGTAGGGATTTTGCCCATGACACTTAAGGTCCTTAAAAGTGATTTATATTTGCATTTGTGGCTATTTGCTGAAACAAGCCATTATTCATATCCTTTATCCATGTGGAAATGAACAAACAATCTGCAGGTCATAAACACCTTAAAAAAAAAAAAAACAAAACCAAAGAGCCCGTCACTTGTTAACAAATTAGGATGAGGA
The DNA here is from genome assembly GCF_000690835.1 of Fulmarus glacialis. Taxonomy (NCBI): domain Eukaryota; kingdom Metazoa; phylum Chordata; class Aves; order Procellariiformes; family Procellariidae; genus Fulmarus; species Fulmarus glacialis. Next base: position 9,824 of record NW_009189949.1, read on the forward strand.
GTTAATTTGATTAGGATTTGTTGTTTCTTTTGTGTTGTATTTCTTGTTGATTTTCTCTTTTGTGGATCAGAAGAGAAAAGTCAGGACTCCTATTCATCATTCTAAACTGCAATTGTGTACAGTACATAAGATACATACAGAAAAAGACTTGTCTACAGCTGAAATCTTGCATCTGAAATTTAGTCAATGTGAAATTGTCCCTCTAAAGAAAAAACACGTAATTTGTTAAACTGATAGTAACTTAAATTATACTTTGGAATCAATTTATTTTAAAATATGTCTATTCAATTTATTCTTGGCTAGGTCTTACTGGCAGCATTCGTTAAGTTACACCAAAGCATGACAACCTAGTACATATTTGAATGTATCTTAGTACTAAGATATATTTTGATTCATAAAACAACTGGTTTTGCTTGCATGTGGTAAAGTGACTGTGGGGCTCATAGGAAACTGACTCATAACGGAAAGTTTTCTCCAGCGTGCCCTGTAGCACAGGCACAGTTGCCAAGAAGTTATCTGGGTTCATTTCCATAGCAACCAATCAATATAACTGTTTATTTCCTAAAGGCCTTGCACTTGAGCTAAGAATCTCAGAAACTTAGATATTACTCTCTAAAGTTAAATGTTCTGATTATTTGACTTGTTTTTTTCAGTATGAGGGGAATAACTTGCTGGTGCTTTTCTTCACACAAAAATTACTTTCATTAAAATATGTCAAATTTTTCTTTATATAATGGAATTAGAAGAACTGTTCAGTGGCGGGGGGGCCAGTTGGTTGGGGTTTTTTTGCAGATTGTGTACGAATGTTTCAAATATCTTGTTTTTTAAAACAATGTGCCAGTGAAAGAAACTAATGATACTTTTTTGATGTCCTTATGAGGAGGAAGGGGTATTCCTGGTTTTACTTGATTTTATTTTTACAAGAATTAGAGCATCAGTATCTATAACTGAGGCATTTTTACTGTAACTTTTACTTTCTTGTTTGTAAGAGAACTTAAAAACCTGATCATCCTATTTAATGTTTATTAAATTGTTTGCCTGAATAAATCATGACCTGTAATATGAGTGGATTGAGTCTTCCAAAAGCATAGTGTTTTTGTGCTATCTTCCTTATTTGAACAATGATATACATATAGTAGTATTGGTATGTTGAAATAAATTCAAAATCCTTAAAGGTTTTAAGGACACTTACATTTCTCAACCAGATGTTACTTACATTCATCTTGTATTTACAAGCAAAAATACTACATTTAATGTTCACTAAATTATCTTTTACTATAATGTTAGTGATATCTGGAATACTATGTAACTGTACAATGTAAAGCTGCTTTGACTGTAGTTTGCTGCAGAGGTGGAAAGCTGTTCTGAAAAGCAGAAACATAACCTGAACCATAATACTGAGTTGTACAAAGATTTCAGTACATTATTTTGACCTTATGAGTTTACAGAAACATCCAGAAAATCAAAGGCATTATTTGTAGGAAAAAGTATTATTAATAACTGGAAATGCTACAGATGTAAAAACACTGCAAGAACTTAGTGAAATGATGAATAGGAGGAGAAGTGATTCTGTTCCTGGTAGTCCCAATGGTATTCTGAGTGATAAGGAAAGGGTGGTAAGGGTAATGACAACTGTCCTACTTGTACAATGAGCAGATGCTACGAGAAGGGATTTTCTGACCTTTATGGATGACAAGTGAACACTTTCAGTCTTGTAGCATTGTTTTATAGCCTTATAATGAATAGCAGAAAATCTACATTGCTTATAGTTTCCAAAAGGACACTCGAGACTGGATTGTTTTGCAGATATTATTGGATGTGTAGTAATGTACAAATGCAGGCTCCCTGTGGATTCATGGCTATAGCTGATGTGCCTTGATCTGAGACTAGAGAGAGAGCTTAAGTCAAAGGATTGTTAAGAGTTCTTGCTTTTTGAAACTTAATAAAGGTTTGTATAATTGCATGCATTTTAGTATTGATTAGCTATTTCTGGTAAGGTTTAATTTCAGTAACTCTCTTAAGTCCAGTAAAACAGACAGCCGGCTACAACAATCACTTTGTTAGACGACAGCATTTTTAATTATCCTCTTAATGTAGAGGTTTTTTTATTATAGTGGTGTGTTAAAACTGAGATTCTTACGCTGTGCTGAAACGACATAAAAAATCTGATTTTTTTGTGTCTATGTGTTTGGATTTTTTGGGGAGGAATACTACCAGTGTGCCAAAGTGTGATGTTTTTAGTGAAAGAAAATCTTGACCAACCATATCACTTAGTTAATCTGCATTTAAGTTCACCTTCCTGCTCAGTCTTTTTAGTCTAACAAGCTCCTGAAAGTTAGGGTAACTACCAGTGGGTTGAGGGCGTGAGCAAGTCTATTGTCTTTCAGTATCAATGCAGGCCTGTTGCTTCTGGTGCTCACAGAGGACGTTAGTATTGTTTCATAAGAGCTTCTAGCATTCTCAGTCTATCCTGATAGAACTGTTGACAGAAGGATCAGAATACTACAGTGAATTTAATGACTTAAGATAGTGACATAAATACACCTTCTCTATTTGAAGCAAAGTTTGTAGCTAGACAGCTCATGAAAAAGGTAAAACTTATTTTGATGTAGCGGTGTTTTTAAGAGAGAAGAGGCTCTTTTTTTTGTTTGTTTCTAGGATAAGCCCAAAATGTTACTTAGGAAAATAAGAACTTTAAAAAAATAAATTATGGAGATTTCATTTCTAAGTTACTGGACCACTGTGATCTGCAGAAAAAGAGCGTTCTCAGAAGTTGCATTATCTTTAAGCAGTGTGTATGAAAGCAGTGTATGAAACCTGCAAATATGCAAACCCCAGATACCCATGCACTTGGATAGCTGTGTTCTGCTTGACATTGGACATCTAGTTGCCTATTTTCTTTACCTGAGAGTTGAGCAACTATCACGTAAGTGCTACAAGTTATTCCCAGACCTTCTAAGTGTAACAAATGTTAGCAGTTATCAAATATCCCTTTAAGGTTGTATTTTACTTGATGACTTCTTGCTTGAGCCTGTTTCCAGTAGAGGATGTAACTATTAGTAATTTGCCTTTTTTGAATTCAGGTTCTATTTTGGATTTAAATAACTCATATACTGGCAGTTGGGGATTTTTTTTTCCAAAGCACAGGAAAGTTTACAATATAAAACATAACGGATAAAAGGTAGGTACCTCGTGGTGTACAGAGCCTGTTCCTTTTAGGTCACGTGCTTGAATATGACTCAGAATCCGTTAGTCTGTTGTGGTCATTGAACTGACTCATTTTAGGCAGGCTAGTTTATTCCTACCTTAGGAAGTCACGGTGCCAGTGAGCGCTGTAGCTGTCAGTCTCACCAGCACAGCAAACTGGAGCTTTTCCGTGAGCCTTGTGATTGATCATTTCTCCACAGGTGATAAACTCTGACTCCAGCTTATGTGGAACCATAGAATTCTACCTCTGTTAAATATGTCAGACTGGATCTTCAATAATAAGCTGCTCTAAGAAGTTAATATAAAACATAGGAATGTATGTATTAGAAAAATTGAAAAGAAAGAAAAGGACAAATATTGCTTTAATATGTGAAGACAGTACTAGGACGATTAGAGCGGTAGAAATAATTAGCACAATTTCTCCACAGTTCCAAATTCTGAGTTTAGAACCGTGGGACAAGAAAAGAGCTTTTGATCATTGAGACAGGTCCCTCAGAATCACCAGTCCTTATGTCCCCTGTTACTGACAAACTGGCCAACCTTGTCTTTAAATACAGTTAAGATTTTTTTGCTCCTACTTCTCTTATTTGAAGGCTGTTCTACAAACTTGCTGTGTGGCTTGAGAACTTGTAATTTTCAGTTTAAAATGGATGTTTGATTATGCCTTATTTTGGTCCTAACCACTTTTCGTTTGACTTGAAGTTATTTGGTCTTTAAAGTGTTTGAATTACTTGGTGTATTTTTACTATATGTAATTTTTTTCTTATAAGATACAGGAGTTTTCTAGTTGTCCTCCTTGTACCTGTTCATTTTGGAGTCTGTTCTTGCTCAGCCAGAGTTACCCAAACAGAATAATGTGTTCCATTTGAGCCTTATATAATAACATTAATATAGCTGAAAGCATCCTACATTTTGCCTTTTTTTCAGCCGCATCGTAGTGTCAGGTTGTAATCCTCCTGCAATGAACAAATCCGTTCAGATATTAGTCCTCTTATTTTGCTCTCAAATGGCAAGCTCCCGGTATGTAGGTGAAATTCTAATTTGCCCCAAGTGCTTTACTTTGTATCTGGTTATTGTACATCATCTCCTTTGTACTTTTCTAGGCCTCAAATTCATCTAGTGCTGTTTGTATGATGCTCCTTTCCTCTATATTGAAAAACTACTTGTCAAAGACAGTATCTTAAGCACATTCCAAAGCCTCAGCAGCTTGGAAGACAGTGCCTGGGAGCTGATGTTCAGGAAGACTTCACTGTCCTGAGGCAAACTGGAGAAATCACGGTCTCATTCATTTGCAAAAACACATGGCTGTTGAATTTTTCTGTAGGCCTAATATTGTGTTCAAGGTTTGAAACAGTTATCAGTCTTGCTACACAAAGAGAAGAATGAAGGATGATTATTCAGGCCTTGGATCAGATTTTGCATGAAGTGACCACTCTACAAACAGTGGAACCAGTGTTTGTTCTTGAGTTGTCCTATTGCATTTTACGGTCCTGAATGTATATGCAACTGATGCTAAGCATATGTTCTCTATTTGCAGGGAGGTAGTACAGGCAAACTGTGTCCGCTGGAAGAAAAAGTTCTTATTTATGTGTAAAATCAGTGCCACAACAGGGATTCTGGATACTTGCATTTGCAGGGTGTCTGTGCGGAAGGTAAGTAGCTCTTTTTCCTTCCTCTCCTCTTTCCTTGCTCTTTTTTCACTTGTTTTGGTTTAATTTTTAAATGTCTGATAAACTTCATAAAGCAAATTTTAGCTGCAACCATGTCAGGTATTCTAGTAAAAATTTCACAGTAATCTTATTAATTACCTTAGTTTGACTAATTGATGTTTTTTTACGTTCTTATTGAAAAGAACACTTATTCCAGCAGGACAGCAAAGGAATCGCTCATCAGTCTTTATAAAGTTAGCCCTTGATAGATACTTCTAGCAAGCAGCAGTAAACTTAGAAGCCTTGAACTGTGCTAAGTACCAGAATTTTGTATGCAGCACTTCCTACCTTTGGGGCTAGACTTTGCAAGAGCCAAATGCTGGTCGGCATCAGGCACTCACGCTTCCCGCCCTCTGCAAGATGACAGTCTCCTGCTGGCCTGCACCGAGGACAGTATTAATACTAAGTTCTAAATGACACAGTACAGCCTAGCAAATGTGTGTTGAGCTATTTTAAAACGAAGATTAGTATTTGCTTTTCTAAAAAAAACAAACAAAAACCCCTCAGTTGGTATCTTTAATGGCTTAATGGCATGTCTTTTTTTCTTTTTTTCTAGGAGTTAAAAGGAGGAAAGGCATATGCAAAGGTAAATTGAGATGTATCTAATTTTGCCTACGAATTAGCTTTTCTTTCTTGTCATTTTATGCCCTTTTAAAGTAATTCCAGAATAGTACTCTAATACCCATGATTTCATTATGTGCATTAAAGTGACACAGTGGTGTTGGAGCTCTCAGTCAGTGTGATTAATAAATATATAATAATATTATACCACCAGAATGTTTTTTCTTTCAATTTAGTATGTTGAAAGGGTTGATAAAAGTAAATCCTTCTGCATGTGTTTACTTTTAAAAATAAAGCAAGCCCTCCTTGTTCTTTTTCCTCTTGAGAATTTAATTTTTAACTGAAAATAGAGCTATGCAGAATTTGACACTCAAAGTTTGTTTTCTGCTTTTTGCCTTGGGCCACTCCCTTTAATGGGCATCCTCGTATTCATGTTTGAGAGAAACTGCTGTTGAGTGGCACCCAATACTGTGCATGTAGCAACTACCTTCATTTAGTAATATGCTTACTACTAACTTTTTCATTTTCTCTTAACAGCTGGGATTTGCAGATCTAAATCTAGCAGAGTTTGCTGGATCGGGAAATACCACTCGTCGCTGTTTACTGGAAGGTTATGATACCAAAAATACAAGACAGGATAACTCCATTCTCAAAGTAATTTGTTTCCTTTGTCATACTTAAACTCATAAAGCAGAGAACAACTGGTATTATTAAGCACCTAACAAAATTTAAAACATAGTTGCTGAACCTCTTTCTAGAATGAAAACTATTTAAAAGTAAAAACATCAGCGTTGTTTAGAGAGAATCATTAAAATCCATGATTTTAATGCAGTCAAAAATACAATTTGTCCTACTCTTTGAAATGGAGCTGTATAGCTGTAAAAGAAAAGCTTTCAAAAGGTATTTCTATTCTAACAGGAATTGAAAAATGGAATCAATAGTTAATACATTCATATAAATGTAGCAATTATATCTTTAAGACTGGGCAACTTCCTGTGCAGCTTTTCTAAGACTGAGTCTCTTAATTGGCTTATTCATGTATAAGCCAGCTTCAACACCTCCATGACTCCTGGAACTTTCCCTTTTCTATTTGATAGTAATCAATGTAACAATTGGTGAGCATTGTTGGAAGAAACCCACCCTGCTGTTCTCTCCCATTACTCCAGGGAGTTTAAAAAATTGAATAAGCTGCATTAACCTGAAAATAATTACATACAGAATGTTACAAGTAAATTTTTAAAAAATTCCTTTTCCTACAAAGACACTAGGATTAATTTCTCATACTATTAATTATACTGTTTAAGCATGCACTTTCTGATTTCTTTAAGACAGTCATAGACTTTTTCCAAAAAACTTATAATTGATGGCTTTGACCCAGCTAACAAGCCTTCTCAATGCATTGTTGTTCTATGGCATTATTTACCTTTTGTGGTTTTACTTTATCTCAGATGTTAGCACACTCAGTTCTTGTATGCTAGCAGTTTGCTAAACACTTTTAGCAAAGAACATATTTCAGCACCCACTGTTTTAGACAATATTCTGTTTGCTCATTAATCTTTTAGAATTCCTGTCTCTCTATTTTTCCTTTGAAGCATCTTAACTATTAATGATTCTAAGATTCTTCTTGATCTATGTATCTTTGGCAGAATCTTGTACGTGCAACTATGTTACTTTAAATGCTATTTTGTGTTGTTTGCATGTGCACTAAGAAAAAAGATGTAGTTTTTGTGTAAGTGTATTTGCATATGTAATGATGCCATTTTATTTTACTTAAATGTAAGATTTGTGGCAAGTATAACTTAGTGACATGGCCATGTATCACAGACCAATTCCATTTTTTTTCTTACGGTGGGTTTTGTTTTCTTAATCTGTAGGTTTTAATCAACATGCAGCTAATGTCTGGAGACCCATGCTTTAAAATGTAAGTTTATAAAAAAGCTGGGTGGGATAGTGTTTTGGTCGTACATTCTATGTTCAGAATTACACTTCTAATTTGTTTATAAATCTCTCCAATCTGGCAACAATTTAAAAAAAAAAAAGGCACAAAAAAATGGGATGGTAGCTGAATAATGGCTAACATGGTAAAAATACTAGTAGAACTACCATAGTTCTCCTTGCTGTTAAATAGTATATTTTCAAGCAAAGAATACTAGTCTGTACATCTGTAATTAAAAAAAAAAAAAAAGAGAAGAAACACTTAAGGGAAACTGTTCCTGCAGCAAGCTTATATAAATATACTTGGTACAGGGTGATCTGACTAATACTTGTGTTTGGAAAATGTGCTGTTACAACTTTTATTCACAAGTCGCAGATGATTTTGAAAGATTTATTTTAAAAAAAAAAAACAGAAGTGTGATATGACTTAGTACAAGACAAAGCACTTACAGATATTTAGTTGGCAAATACATTATGCAACTTACTAAAAGATGCAAGAGGTAACATCTGAGGGGGGAGGTAGCTAGGAAAATACACTGCTATATATTGAGGATCCTTTGGCCTTAATCTGTAGTTAAGGAAATGTAATAGTTTTGCTAGAGCACGTTAGCTTCCATAGCTAACCACAGGACAGAAAAATCATGCATGCTAGGGAAAAACCTAGTCATGAGTAAGATTAAATTGTTGCCTTCTTTCTAGACTAATAAGCCATTTTGTTACGAGGCACCCTAGCTTCGTGGATAACTAAAATGAAACAGTGTGAGTGGCAAGCTTCCTATTTCCAGACAACACCGCTATCTTACTAACCATGACTTAATTATCCTGATCAGTAGGAAGTGAAGAACTCTCACATGTAATTAGTATTATAAGAGATATTTTATAATAACCTGAATGCCGTTCATTTTAAGGATAGGCTTAGAGATATGTATAGAATCTGCTTCTATGAATGCAGTGTGGAAAACTCCTCAGTATTTGCCAAGATTCTTAATGCCACTGCTTTTCTATAATTTAGAATGTTGGTAGACTGGGTTGTTCAAAGTGTACATCCTTTTCAGTGTAATGTCAATCTTTTCCATTTCTACATGACAGTAGATGGCAATTTTGTCTAGATCAGGTTTAAACCAACTTAGTTGTATTTTACTTGTCACAAGATGTTTGGGGGAGGGGTTGAAAAAATTCCCTTAAAATAAATTTGATCCCTTAAGTTTCTACTTCAGAAACTTAAGTTTCTAAAAAGTTAATTTTTCTTCAGTTCATTGACCACGTTGTTATAGTGCAACTAGAAGGAGATGGAATCAAAATGAGAGGACATATTTTCTTCCCACAACTTGCAATTAAGTTGTGGAACTCCTTGCTACTACATGCTGTGAATGGTAACAGCTCGAGAAAGAATTAAGACAAATTCCTGAATAAAAAAATTGTTGAGGGCTATTAAGTATAAAACATCTTGTGAGGCTCAAGAAATATCTAAGCTACAGATGAGGAGATGCTGGAAGAATATTCAGGAGATAAATTACTATGTGTGCCATATTCTCTTTGCATCTGTTGTTTGCTGCTGACAGAAACAGGATGCAAGGCTAGACAGACCTTTGGTCTGAGACAACATGCTTGTTCTCATGTTAGCCTTTTCAAAAACAATCTAGGGCAGAGTACCAAGTATTACATATAACCCAAAAAGAAAAAATGAGCTTAAGGAAAACAATCTGGAAAAAATTGCTAGCTTCACCCTTGTTATGTCAATCTCAACTTTTTGTGTAGATTCTCAACTTTCATTTATACTTGCAGACCTTATGTTGGATCAAAGATATCTTCCATTGTAACGATATAGTGCTTTCTTACAAACTGCTACACTAAAACACTTTTACTTCAGCATGGATTAGTTTTTTTATTCAAAATACTCTCATAAACTGAATTTAAACTCATCTTTTATCAGATTAATGTAGGTAATCAATGTCCCTCTGAATAATCCAATGAAGAGGGGTAATAATCTCATACAGGCTTAACCTGTAGCAGCAAACATATACTTCAGTCTTCCTTAAGTAAAAAAAGATTGTGTTTGAAATGAAATGAGGCTGCAGCTCCAAGAAAAGCAGCATGCTCTCCTAACTCAGTTTGAGGTGCAAGTATGAAGTAACTCATGATTTGCAGGTTTTATTAGGACAATCGAGAACTGTTTTCTGTAGCAACTAGAGAATGCTGTGGCTGTATCCTTACCATTGTTTCTGAGAACATTTGAGAATGTTGCCTGCACCGGTCTAGCTCAGATGATTGTCCGCAGGAACTCTTCAGTGTCCCCTTGCACCACTAAAGGCCCTTTCTCGTCTCTTCTTCTAACCTTCGATAAGAAGAATAGAATACTGTGAAATCTCATCTTGTGCTTACTGAATAAATAGTAAGGGGGTATTATCTGAATTTGTCTGATTGGGCAAGGCTTTTCTGTATCCCTAGTTATTTAGCACTGCTTCATTTACTTTGAGTCAGACCTATTAACAAATACATCACTGATACTGATAACCAATTTCTTAAAAGCAACTAACCAACCATTAGTCTTGTATGCTAATAAAACAATGTATTTCTGTTCTTTACTGGCTGGTACCGAAATATTTGAAATTAGTACCTAAATAGTTTTCTGGCTCCCTAAGAAAAATATCTCTAACTGAAATTATTCAGACTTGGCATTTTCTTCCAAACTGATGATATAACCATTTCCTGGAACATAAATTTTCAACACAAACAGAACAAAAAATTTATCTAATCCAGATGTTCTTCGTAGAAGGAAAAATAAACCTTAAAACAATTTCACAATCTGGAATCAGCTATATATTTTATGAAGAAGCCTAGAAATCTTGATGTTTGGTCTGGGGTGACATCCCTGAAAGCATTCGGTTCTTGCTTTCAAAAGTATGTTAGGCAATTAAGTTACACAAGCATTATATTTCCAGAAGTGCTTTTTCTCTTTCTCTCTTTACTTTCAAACGTAACATAAGAGGGAATATGTTACTGTACATAAAGACAGTGACTAATTTATTGAATACATCAAATCTAAAGATGTCAACAAATATCCATTTGTATGCAGACCAACAGTCTGTTCCCAAAGTAAAAAATAACAAAGCATTAAAAAAACTTTAGGTAACATCTTGAAATGTATTTTAGTTGTATTTGCTTGCAAGAGAAGATTACTTTCACTTTGTCATTTTCTAATTAGTTTCTTTTGCACTAGCAAAACACAAACTTAGAGGTTTATTCATTTTAATAAAATATCCCTTTGGGTCTTGGTATAAACTGAAACAAGGATTTAAGCTTTATTAAAAGCTTTTTTAATATTGAACCAAATATAAATTATATTGTACATGATGCTTTTTTTAATTTGCAGAAGGTAGAATTTAGAGGGGGATACATGGAGATGGTGACATAGGCTCCTTTGTTAGGAGTGGGAGGGTTATCAGCCCAGAATCTCCTCGTGTACTGTAACAGAGGTGAAACAAAGCCAGGAGTACATCACAGTGCACAAGCCAAGTAGGCCAACTGTCGTCGTGCGGGTTTTGGTTTTTTTTTCTAACTTACCATCTTGTCATCTATTCCATGAAGTACTGAATTATATATATTCTTAGTACATAAATTATCCTGTGATTCACACACTTAAAAAAATAATTAAGAACTTCAAAATAAACACATATCGCTCCACCAATCATCAAAAAAGGAAAAGCCTTTCCAAGGATCCCCAGAAGCCTGAAGGACTGAGGGCTGAGCAGATGGATTCTGTAAAATGTCCTGAAGCTCAACAGCAAAAGCTTTTTTTTTTTTCTTTTTTTCTGTTTCACAGGGGGCTAGGCAGAAAAAAGTTACAAGCCTACAAGCTACAACTTTTCAGAAAAAAGTTATAAGCCTATTAACTTGAAGCACAGTATGAATTATGCCAACTTACTTGAAAAGAAAAATCTGCGCTGATCAACTTGGAGGGATTACAGCAAAAGTACAGCAAATCTTAACCACCTTTTTCTTACAGGCCTCCTTCCACAGCAATGTCTATAGCAATTGCTGGAGAATCAGAATCTTTGCATGAAGACAGAAGAGGCGGAGAAAACTTAAAAGTACTACATCTGGGCATAGCAGGTATAAAATAATGCTCTTAATATCTCAATTCTTTTATAACTGGCTTCATAGCTTCAAGGAGATGTACGAAATACTTCAATTCTTAAAGGGACGCTGACAGTTGGCCCACAAAAGGACCTTCTTTGGTTATTTGTCAAGACACACTCTCCTAGATAACATCAGTGGAATCTCTCTTTTTTACTTTTGTAACAGTTTATTTAATGGAAAGAAAGAACAGCAACTAGATTGATAGCCTGCCTTCTTTTTAATATTTAAAATCTTTCATTTTCTGTGTGACACATTTCTTGATTTGCTTTGGATTTGTATTTTGACTGAGCATTTAATTTGGCCCTTGATTTTCAACTTACGAATCATAGGGATATGCATAACTGAGTAAATTTTGAGTGGTAAAAGGTGTAAGTATTGTTGGAAATTGAAGTAGTTATACCGAAATTTAGACTATTAGGAAAAAAAAAAAACTATTAAAACGCTTTATTACAGGTTGAATTTTTGGGGGGTTTTGGTGTTTTGGGGGGGATTTTTGGGGGGGGTTGGGGTTTTTTTACAAGCTCCAGGCTCCTACACAGCTTGTTAATTTCCACCCTAAACACATCTTAAGTTGTCTTAACTACAGTCACTTTTTTAGCCAGAAAACATCTAGCATACCATTCTACTATGGTACTATGGAAAGCATGGTGATATCTTTAATGTCTACAGAGTAGACAAATCTAAAACTACATTTCATGCAAATCTTTCTAACCCAATGGTACTCTCTATTTTACTCAGACAGAAACGTATTGTGATTTTTTTTTTTTTTTTTTTTTTCATTAACATACATGGTATTTTTGCAGCACTTGAATCTTCAAAGGGTTTGTAGAAAACCAGTGTCAAGTCCCTAATCCCTCTGGGAAATCTGACATTTGAATCTAATCAAGATTACAGGCAAAGTAATAACAAGGCTGGCTTTAGCAACAGTATCTGATTTGCACATGTTGCAGATGTCTCAAAGAGTGCCTCAGTCCCAGATGAACTTGGTGCATGTGGACATTCCAGAACATCGAGCTATGCAAGTCAGCAGTCAAAACTGTCAGGTAGCTGTTAACAATTTTGTTATGAATTGTTGGGGTTTATTTACTTTCACAGTTTTAGATTGTAGAAAATAAGTATACTTTGTATGTTTAAAAAAAATGGTTTGAAGTTGGAAGCTTTTTCCTAGGAGTTTCAGGTGTGGGGAGGGTAACATTTTTTTCCTTGTAAAAGCACAATGAATTATCTGTTCAGATGTGAGACAGCTTTTTCCCTTAGCTCCCTCCAATTAACATATCTGAATGAGATTTTTACCTCTTCCATGTGTAAAAACAAATAACTTAAAAATGGAGACTTAGTTCTAAAAGCTGAAGGGCAAGTAATGACACCAAGTCATTATATTTGTTAGAAGCAAGAGTTATTTAGAACAAAAAGAAAACAGCATGTGCTAGAATACAAAATCAAAAGTAAATGGCCTAGTTGGCGTATGCACATACATTCATAAGGCTTTTGAAGTCTCTTTATAAGAAGACAAAACACAAATTCTGCTTTCAGGATGGTAAAATACAAGTAATGACCTTCGCTGTCAACAACACCTGTCCTAGCTCTCCTGCACTTTCCCAACAGGATATAGCACATGTCACTCTAGATCATCCAGTCTGTCTGAACTCTGCCACAGGAGAAACACCTCAGTGGGTAGTACCTCAACAGGAATTGGAAGTATTCTAGAGCCATGTGAAGAGACTGAGCCAAAAGTAACTGAAGCTAATATTGATACATCTGTTAAAGATGCACCATCAGAAGAACTCTGCAGGTACGCTTAACTTCGAAAGCCTTATCTAGCAGAAGTAAAACCTAATTTACTATATCACTTCTAAGAGCTCTAAATATATTTATTTTTGCAGACATCCTGTAAAGCAAGACTCTGTGGAGTCACAGCTGAAGAGGGTCGATGCTACCAGAGTTGATGCTGATGATATAGTTGAAAAAATACTCCAGAGTCAAGACTTCAGTTTAGACTCAAGCGCAGAAGGTATGGAGATAAATAAGGAAGCTTAAGGAAAACTGATGCACATTACAGGCCTTAGCAAAATCCACTCTCTTCATAGTCCCTGTTGCTTGTAATCATAAGGACTATACATATGGATCGCTACACTTTCTGCTTCTTCCTGTCTCCCAGAACTTGAAAAGACCCTTGCATGACTCGGGTAGCTTTACCAGAGAATTACTTTAAGTCTGAAAAGAAGAGAGCAGGGGCAAAACTACAAGGAAGGTAGTTCCTCCAACTTATACCATGTGAAGTTTGGTTCCTCATTACTTAAAACATTTGCATCTGAAAGTATCAGTTAGAAAACCAGTGAATTTAAAATTACTTAGCTTTAGCTAGGGCAACATTAAAGGAAGCTAACATATGTTAATTCCCTTGCTTTTTAGAAGAAGGTTTAAGATTATTTGTGGGCCCTGGTGGAAGCACTTCTTTTGGAAGCCATCATCTCCCTAACAGGTATGTAGCCTGAACAACTAATCCATAGGTAATACTAACCAAAAATGCATCTTTTACACAGCAGTTATTCTGTATATACATTCTTGATCTTTGTGTCTATCTATTCTGTATCATTTAAAGGCACCAAAAGAACTAGATCATGAGGTTTTATAACAAAACACATAGGTTAGTTCAAACTAAAACTGATGTGTCAGCCATAAGAATTATAACTTTCGGAGGTTCTGAAGAGTCTCAGTTCCAAAGTTTTCAGATATAAGCAATGTTTCAGTATGGACGCAGGAAACAGGCACCAGTTTGAAATCTTAGCTCTACAGACTTACCACGTTACTCTCTGGAGCTGGAAGAAAGTCTTAAGTGTTTTACACATCCATCTTTACAGTGTCAAGCTTTTATGTCTTCCTGATAACAAGCATAATTTTCTTCACTTCAGTTTTGCTCACAACTCCTTCTGATTCCATACACTACACTATTCCTGTTTCAATGGCTTATTCATCTTTCAACTATTTGTAGCCCTAAACTCTCTCCTTTGATAATCTGCTTCAGATCATCTTCTTGTAGTTGTTTTAGAACCAGGGAGATTTTTTTCTTCTCTAAACCCTCTTCAAATACTCTGATATATGACCTGAATGTATTAGAGTCTTCTCAGATGAGAAAACATTAAAACCAGGTAAGAATATGATCTAATACCATGATTCTGCAGTCCAGGATAACTCTCTAAGATTTTTCTTTATCTCATGAAATTAGCAGAGCATCAGTTATGTCAGCAAATTCAGCAAGTACTTCTGGAATTAGGTATAAAGGCAGCTGCTAAGGTGCTGAAAGTTATAAAACAAATACATTTTACAAAAGCAAGCGATACTGATGGTTAAAAGATAATTCATTGGCTTATTTGCAAACTGGGCACACTAATTTCTATCTAGGATAACATGTACGTTACAGAGCACACTACAGTAGTATATAGAGATCTGTCCTAATTCAGTTGCCAGGACAGTCCAGGCAGAGTATTAAACTAAGGCAAAGTTTTGTCCTATTAGTTTTTGACATAGTACTGCAATTTGCCATGTAAAACAACCCACTATGCTCTGTCATGTAGGGGGTGAGACAGTTTCGTAACCGTGCATTTACAATTCAGCATGAACAAAAGACTGGAAGATGTTTTTTTTGTATCTTAATGTAAGATGACTATCACTCACTGTTTTTTTTAGAGACATTTATCTATTTATGTATATAAAAAGTATTAGCTGCATATGATATAGCTGGGGCAGGAGGGGTACCCCAAAGATAATGTTTAAGGAACTATAGAAGTCCAACAGTAACTTCTTTTTCAGTAACATTATTTATCATTCTTCATTTTGACTGTAGTATAACACAAAATGCTTTAATGCATTAAACTGTAGGTTATTCAGGGGCATGGTAAATACTCGTTTTCTACCCTTCACATTTAGCTGTTCTGGTACTAGCTGTTCAGTTGGGGTTTTCTTGTGGGTTTTGGGGTGGGGGGGGCGTTGGTTGTTTCGGTTTTTTATAAAAACAGCAAAATTGCTGATCTGTGATACTTGCTGTTTAGATTCCATTTAATTGAACTAAATTCCACTGGAATTGAACTAATTTCTTTCAAACATTCTTTCAGAGTAGGATCTGGAGCATATGAGCAGGTGGTGATAAAACGCTAGACTAGAATGACAAGAGGAAAACTGGGAGCTCTGGCGTTGATACTTCTGTTTTTGTTTGCTCTGTTGCAAGAGTTGTGAAAGCCAAAAAGAACTCAATGTAATCTTTTTTTGAAAAGTAATGGAATGCCTCTTGCCCATAGAGCTTCCTCTTCTGTGGTATGAATGCAATGTTTAGCTATGTATACCTTGTGCAAGCACTTGGACTATTTTTGTAAGCTCTACCTGATGTTATTTCATTTTTAAGTTGTGTGAAACATTTTTGGAAGCATAATTAAGCAAGTCCCATTTCAGTATTTTATGCAGGAGATCATTTGTGGTGATGTACTTTGTTGTAACTTGTTTTCTAAAGAAGCTTCTAAAAGTTGGTCTTAAATGAACCCGAAGAAATTAATTACTCAATTTGATCCTACCTGCCATTTTAGTCTTACATAAGCTAATTACTTCTATCAAGTCAAAATTAAGGCCTCCACAAAACAGCCCAGCTATGTTTTAACATAACCAAAACCTTCTCTTAAGAGTACTGAGCATAACTTCACTGTAAGCTTGAACAGTAGAGGTGAACTTCACATGCATTTTAAAAAAAAACAACAAACCTAAATAGATCTAAACCAGCCAGTTATCAGTTGTGTTAACTGTAAATGAAGTCTAGAGGCTTAAATGCATCAAGTGTGATATCTGTTTTTGTGCAAGTGACAAAAGAAGTGGGATTCCACATCAAGATACTAAGGCACAGTAGTGCAGTATCAAGAAAGCTGGCTTGATCTGGAGTTCAAAAGCTACTTCCACAGAAACTCACCTCAATAATGCATGAACCCTGAGATTCAATGGGATGGTACTGTTTACAAACCTAGTCAGTAGTTTACTACCACTTAGAACATTTTCTTGTAGCTTAATCCTTCACAGTTAGTGCTTTGCTTGTGTTTTGAATGTGCCTTGCGGGATTGGGGAGATACAGGAAGATTAAAATATTTACTAAGCAACTTAAGCTTTAAAACTAGGTAAATATCTATACTATTATCAATATAACTTATTAAGAGAAGCACTTTATTGTAGACGTATTCTGCACTCTGAAAAAGTCTTAACCGTGCAGCAGATTTGTTGAACACTTCTTTCACTATCTGTCCACTGTTACATTAAGGTCAATGTACTGTATTTAAATTTGCACAAATAGTGATTTGCCTGACAGGCAAGAAAGATGAAAGATCTCTTAAAATTTTCATTGAGAATTATGAAAGAATTGATTTTTAAAGGGATGTGTTAGGTGACACAGTTCTAATTCAGGCTTAGTTCTGCGGTATTTAATTGTAAACTGCAAATGACCTTAATTTTGTTATGATTAGTTGTATTGTTTATCAGTAAGGCTTGGATTAAATAAAAATACAAATAGTGTGGCCATTTTTGAAAGCTCTGAATGTTTCAAATTCTGATCAGAGTGATGTTTGACATCCTTTTATTGAAGTACAAGTAGGCCATATTTAATAGGTTAAATTAGGAAAAGCAGGCTTTGTTTTCCATAAATCCATAGTAGAGTTATTAAACTAATTTTTATTTGTGTTTTTTTAAGGAAATTTCAGATTTTAAAGCTTAAGTACTGTTATTGAATATGATTAACATGAGCTATTTCTCAGTTATGGTAGTTAAATACTTTTATTTCCTGCTGTTAATTATAATCTCTTTGAAGTGTTTTAATGGATAAAGGAATTAATACAAAGATTGTATTTTAGCTGCTGTTAATAGAAGTGTGGTATTATCCATTTCTGTCCTCCACAGGAATTTTAAACAGAAACTACATAACTGCTAGTATACAACTCTCTCTCAGAGCGTGATAGTCTCCTTTCCTGTTATATAACTAATTCATACCAAAAAAATCCTACTGCAAGCCAGAAGATGCATGAAATTTGAATAAATTAAGTTGCTTTCAGTACTCTCTAACACTGCTACACTTGTCGACCAATCTATTAAAACCAGTAGTACTTAGATGGTAGTTTACTTAAGTTTCCTAGGAAAAACAGGCATAGCTTGAGGAAAACAGACTCTTAAAAAACATTGTACAGCTAGTTATGTAATTCTTAAGGGAATTTCCATAGCCCAGATATGTATTCTATGTTAAAAGACACAGCTAATTGCCATAGATTAAATATTTTGTTTACTAGAAACCAATGATTTCCTTGCCTGAGCAGATCTTTTAAATAGGAAGGAAGTTTACATAGAAACCAAGCTTTTAATAGAACTGTATACTAGTAATTTATTGCTCTCACTTTGAGTTACAACTCTTTATGAAGTGATTCTCTAATTGTGCATATTTTAAGGGGAACATAACCTTCATATTTAGATGTAGTATTTTATTTTTTGTAACCTGTGTTATAAAAATACTGAAGACTCATATAATAAACTGTTTGGGGTGTGTTGGTGTTTGGTTTTTTTTTTTAATGTATTTAAACACAAATATCTCAGACATTCAATAAACTCATGCCTTCAGCTTGGAATATGTTTCTGAACAACTATGTCTCTTTTTAATGCAAACTTAACTGAAAGTTTGTATCCATTTCAGTTTCTCTACTACTTTTCAAACTTTACCTCTGCAGTTTATTAAACTTAATCTCCAGTCCACAAAGTATTTAATGGCACTTTACTAGTACATAGTTACTTATCTGTCTCCTGGAGAGGAAAAGTAATATGTCAGTCTTACGCAAATGAAAATCAATTTTAAAGTGTGAAGCATAGTGGTAGGTTAATTATTAAGAGACTCCACAACTAGCATTATTTGGGGAAAGTGAGGGCACTGTCTATAGTCCCTCTTCACCTTGCAAGTGACAAAATTAATCCTCCTCGGTTAGAGTGTAAAGACTTGCTACTACTTAAACTTTTCATACAGTTTGCGTAACTTTGTAAATTACCTTCTTATTTTTCTAACAAAACTATTTGTGGTATGTATTTCTTTTCTCATCAATGCATTCAAAATAAAGAAGCTTTTTGGTACTGCAGTAAGCATCTGTTCTTACATAAAAACAACTAGATTGGTGAAAATTGCAGCTAATTACAGTACAAACTATTTGGCACTCAGATCAGTTCAGTAATCAATTAATTGTATAGTAAGGATTAAGAGAAGTAACTGTACCATGTATAACCAACTCCAGTCTCAGCTGTATTTCAATTCAAAAAGGAAGAAAATTTTTCAAAAATTTCAGCACAATATCCTCAAATTTCTTTTGTGGGTTGTTGTCTCTCTTCTGGAATCAACAGTTTCCACATAGAATAAAAGGCAAATCTCAACTGGAGGATTTGCTTGCTGCTAAGAACCTCACGGTGAAGAATTTAAGAATTTCAGAAATATGAAGTATACATGTATATACATAAAACATTCATAGATGCTAGTCACCTTACTGAATACCACAGCTGCAAATA
The DNA here is from genome assembly GCF_000690835.1 of Fulmarus glacialis. Lineage (NCBI taxonomy): Eukaryota > Metazoa > Chordata > Aves > Procellariiformes > Procellariidae > Fulmarus > Fulmarus glacialis. The sequence goes on from NW_009189949.1 coordinate 28,936, forward strand.
TAATCACTAGGGGATTTTTTTTTTTAATGCTTAGGTTTTTTCTATTTCTGTGTTTTCACACTGTTTTAGTGACATGTACGTTGTAAGGAAAACATGTCATTTAGGCATGTTTTTTTTTTTAATCTGGAAGGAAAACATCTTGTGAATGAAAATAAGGCTATGCACCACTGTTGCATACACATATGTAATATACCAAAGCAAAACCATTGTTGTGGTATAGGAAAAGGTTTTCCTTTACTACTACAGAAAAAAAAAAGTAGAGATATGAAGTACCAGAACTTAAAATGCTGTCATTGAACACTTAGGTGCGTTTTGTGCACCTTCTGACATGGGAAAACAACAACATAGAGACAAAGATTAGCATGGGAAAAAATTACTTTCTGTAACTCTTGAGGCAAAATAAGTAGTTCTGCTTATTCTTGCCTGCTCTCCTCTTCCCACCTGTTGCACCACTACAAGTTTCTGTGACAGATTAGTTGATTCAATTTCCTGTATGGCATCACAGCAGGATCTGCCAACAAGGGGAAAGGCAAACACGTCTTAATACGTTTGTTAACGTTTTTGTAGGACAGATTATTTTCATTTTGTTGCTTCCTTGTTAAAAACTAGAAATTGTTAACTAACTTTTTTTTTTATTTATTTATATGAGGGGAAATCTCCAAGCACAAGCTAGCAAAGCTTTGCTTAAGTTCAGAGTTGTATGCACTGGCCTTCTAATCGCAACTAAAATTGTTCATATATTTGTAAAGAAGGCACTAGTTTTTTGGGTTTTTTTAAAAATTGCCTTCTCTTATGATCTACTAATGCTTCCCCAGTGTCCTCATTTGAGTATATGCTAGTGTTAGTGCATTTTATTTTGGGGATGTTCCCAGTGAACTGCTTGCATACGGGACTTCATTAAAATGTATTTTGTGAATGAGGAAGAAAGTCCAAATGATTTTTGTATAAGAATTTTTCTGTCATTTCTGAAGCCCCTTCCTATGTTTCTTCCACTCAGTTTAAGTAGAAAAACGAAAAAGGCCCAACAACTAAGCATTATGAGTTACACATAACTCAGCTGTAACTGAATGATCCAAACCTCATTTATCAACATAATGATAACAAGTATGGAATAGAGCTTAATACCATGGAAACCCATGGGAGACAGGACTGAAACACATCAGAAGTTTATTAGCTGCGAGATCTATTTGTCTGAGAAATCTCTGGGGAGACAGACAATTTAACTCCTCCAGCTCTAACAATTAGGCAGTTGGTTTTTATTTATTAAAACAAGTGAGAGGATATTTTTAGAATTTATTTATACCACTTCCTCACTTTGTTATTATTATTTTAAAACACTGATCAGAAACATTCTGTTCAGCTATTCTGACCATAATTAATCCCTACTAACTTGCTCAATAGCTATCAAGTTTTTTCCCTTATATTCAGGATACTGCACTGTTTTTTTTGTTTTGTGGTGGGTTTTCTTCTGTTGTTGTTGTTTGGGATTTTTTTTTGGTTTTTTAATCTACTTTATTTGGATTTTACAGTTTTGAACAACATAAGGTGGGTCTGTTTTGAGATATGTGTGCTATCTCCTGGTCAGTGATAAAGTCTGATTTAGTCATGAGTCTAAAACATTTCATCTTCATAAACATCCTTTCAGCATTTGAGACATCAGAATTCACCTTGGTCAAACTGCAAGTTTAAATAGGACACAATAAATACTGTGTTTATTCACAAATAGGCATAATAGTTTAATCAAAAGACCAACCTGATAATGAAGAGCTGTGCACAGTGAGTCCTATGAGAGGATTTGACTGCTCCTGAAAAGACAGTTAATTCAGTACTTTAAAGAAAATCTTGATTAAAATTTATTTAAGCCAGTGGAAGCCTGGAAAGCTGGCACACAAAATAGCGTACCTTGTTTTAGTAAAAGCTAGCAGTCTCAATTAAAATGTATATATTCTAAATAGCACTTCTGTATATGATATGTAATAGCTTCTTCAGTTTCAGTACACATACATATACTATTCAGTACACATACATATACTAAGGAACACTGTGAATAGACAGGGCCAAGCATCTGTGGCTTGACTTTAGATTTTCCCCAGGAAAGGCATAAGTATGAATGTAAGGATTGATATTTGCCCTAGCTATCATTAAAAACTAAACCCTGTAACAAAGAAGGGGAAGAGGATCCATGAACCCTTTAAAAAATTGGATTACGGTTTACGCCCCTTCACATCAGTCCACCAAATACTCACATAAACCATTTTCCAAATATAGCTACAAAGCCTTAAAGATATAATGTTTTGAGGAAAAACAAGTAGGTATTTGTATATAGTCTTGTCTGTTCACAGGACATTCCTGTAATTAGATGTTACCTGAATACAAAATTCAAGGCAAATATCATTCCAAATCTAACAGCTCCTCCTTCTCTTCCCCTTTCCTCATTTAAGAGTGATCATGCTATAAAGTATACTAAAGATACAATGTTTCAAAAAGAAAGAACCCAGGAAGAAGTTCTGTGGTCCAAAAATCTTCTAAGCATAGTAAACCATATAGTGAACTGCGGAGGTATTTTCTAATAACAAACCAATGCTATTCTCAAACAGCTATGCTTATTAGTGTCCAAAGAATATTTACCAATTTTGAATTTTACATATATTTTAACATATCAACTATGGCAAGTTCATATCATAATGTCAAAAAAGTGAAACCATTCTAAATATTGTATTAAAGATGAATTTTAATAAAATTAGTTCTTAAAATTAATTATAAATACTGTGAAAAATTATTTCTTAATAATCCATGTCTATTTGTTGCAGGAAAAAAAATCTCCCACAAAAGACAAAGCTTATTAAGTAAGAATTTTTTAATCATTCAGTATGACAGAGCACTGCAGATCATTCTTCTTTCCCTGAAACTCAACCTGTTATAGATTCTGTACCATTTCTCAATTCAGAGAATTACAGCTGCCTTTTCCCTTTATGGAACATTCATCTTTCACAAGCAGAAAGTCAGTTCTGGTAATACTAGCTCATTCAAAGCTGCCAATGACATTGTGAAACATACACAGAATGAAGCCTTTTAATTAACCATCCCTTTACTCATAAAAATACTCAGTTGAGATATTAAAATTATTGGTTAAAAAAATTCAGGTATGCAAAGAAACTTAAGAACTGCAGTGTGTTGCTTCATTAATCCTATATGAACAAGCCAATCCTGTGCATCCTTCAAAATTTCTGCCTTCGTAAGTCCTTTGTCTAACATTTGCTTACTGTGCATTTACACCAATTCAGCTCTACTTAAGAAAAAGTCATCCTGGCCAAGCCAGTAAGCTCTACTATCTATAACACCTCTGCTTGTCATTTCTGTCGAGTGTGTCGTCAAGACTTTTTGGAGAACAGCTGCACCTGAAAACCCAATTTTTTTTTTTTCAGATACACCGAGGCCAGTTTAACATTCACAATGACAGATTTTTTTTATTTTTTATTTTTTCAAAAACAGAATAGTCAAAGATACCAGGTTCAAGTTAATTAAATTCAGCTTCTGGAAAGTTACAGGACACAAGTTATTTCCCAAGCAGCAGTTATCAAGAAACTGGATAAAACAATAGGGCTAGGTCTACCTTTCCCCCCCTCACCCCCCACCTTACATCCAGCATCATGGCACTCTTCCCCAGCATTGAATTTACTGAGCTATAAATGTTTGTGGCATATTCCAATTTATCTGGAACAATATTTGGTTTTCATGAAGGCTGAGATGTGTTTGTCGTGAAAAAGGTATCTATAAATTTTATTCTATTAAGAAAAAAAACTTGCCCTAAACCTATGCCTAACTCATATTATTCAGCACAACAACATAGTTCTGTGTTATCATCAACCATCCTTAGAGCTAACAAAAGATTACCAAAAAGAATCTAATCATGATAGCTACAATATGGTAATAGAAAACAAACAGAAATACTTAAAATTTTTCTTCACGGGAATTAGTTCCTTCCTTTCAGCCCCTAACACTCTACTTCAAAACCCTACGAGTTACTGCGATCTTTGTCAGCAGCACCTATCTTCGCTGAATGAGAGGTGCTGATGGATAAATACTGGAAGGTTTAGAAAAGATTTTGTGGTTCTAGCTAGCATACAAAACACACCATCATTTTGACAGCTACTAAAAAATACTTTCATTACTTTAACTGAACTTTGTATGAGAAATCTGTGATCTAATTCTCTTCATTTTCGTGTCCAGTGTTGAACGTCACAGCAGAACCGTCACTGCTCAGTGCTACCTTGCCAACAATAAGCTTGCATAACTTCTCAAAGGTACCACAAAGTCGATTCACTTTGGGAAAAGAAAAGATTGTTGTAAGGGGTATATAAACCACATTTCCATCGACAAATGGTTCCATGCTTTTTTCAACAACCAGTTTTCCAAGATCTTCTGAAAAACAGTTCATTGAAGGTTGGAATTTGGATTTTCTCTCAGTAGGATCATCATTATACTCCTCATGTTCTGACATTAAACAGTCCAGCAGACTTTGCTTAATAATTTGTGCTGTGAAAATAACTTCACTGACCACTGCATTCTGCAGGTACTTCTCATCTTTAAGACTTGGATACACTGCTTTGAAGACCTTTACAACATACAAGAACACATATAACGTTTATCATTATCATAGGCTCAGATTTTAACATTTGCTTGTCAAAAAGAGCTTCTAAAATGTGAACATAATTTTTGATTCAATCCTGTTTTGCTTATTACTTAAAACATTTTCAGATAACAGAAAAATTAGACAATATGACTTGATTTTATGTACTACAACTACAATGGCAATTAGATAAGTTAACGGAACTTCAAAAAAAATCAGGCTTATATCTGCAAGCTATATTTGTAGATCAAGCAAGTTGAAGCCCTGCAATTCTTCAATTCTTTTTAATCATTCTCTTACTTTCCACATTACTCATCATGAGGCTCTGGTGACAGTTCCACAGCTACGTAGATTCTAAACTACTTCTGAACTGTCATCTGGAAACCAGGACTGCAGCTATGTCTTTCATTCTGTTTTCAGAGTAAAACATTAAATGTGCTCTCACAGATGCAGAGAATGCTAAAAAATAAATTGTGACATCAAAATTTGTGAACTTGTGTGTTCTACACCGAGCTATACTCCAAGACAATTAAGGAAACTAGGCAGGCAATCTCATTCCCACTAGTTTACTAGGAAGTGCTTTATACCAACACACTACCACTGAAGTTCCACAGTCTATAACTATTTCTTTTTACTTTCTGATTATATCTTAAATGTGGATTTATTCCCATAAATAAGTTACATAATAAAATAAAAATTAATTTGATAGTCCAGGTTTGATAAGAAACACATGAGATAAACCACTCCTGTTAAAACTCAAAGGATACTGATGTCAAAACTCCCTCCACAATGACCCTGTAACAGAAGATAATGAAAGCAATTTCTAGTACATGTTAGTCACCTAGACGTATTTCCAAGTTTGTTGAGCATTAAAGAGCACTTCACAATTCTACTAAGGGCAGTAGATGGACAGGTGACTTTATAGCTTGGAAACTACAAAAGACATTCCCATAATGTCACTTTACATTTCACTTCAGGTCACAAGTCACTTGAAGATACATATATATCTTTAAACAAAGAAGTGAAGTATTAGAGTATGTTCACTGAAACAAATAACTTAAGGCCTCATAAGATTAAAAAAACCGAATATATTTCTCTTTTTGCATTATTACTTTATGTTATCTCTGAAGGAAAGTCCTTTGATTTATACCACATGGCACTTAGATGCATTAGGCTTTGTCAGTGTGACACACTGCAACACACAGCAGAGTACTTTACAAAAATATTATCTGATGTTATCTAAAGTGAAAGCCAGTGAGTGCTAAAAACCAAAAAGGTTTGATGTGCACCACCAGAGAACGGGGTACTTGGCAAGATCCTATGCCTCTGCAAAAACCAGAACTGGCTACCTGAAAGCACTGAGATTAGGGTGTAATATCAAATGCTACTGAGTAAGGCAAACCACACAAAACAGGTCCTGTCAACCCAATTTCTGGGAAATGCCTTCCTTCCGATAATATATTTGACAAGACTGTGCAGTTCTTCAAAACACACACTCTGTTACTAATGCTTTTTTATGCTTTTTATTTTTTCGATATCTGAAAAGTCCGTGTTAGTGCCAACAACCACATGATGAAAGAATGAATGATTAGAGGAACAATTACCAAAATAGTGTCACAGTATACCTGACGGAAAGGAGAATTTTCATTCTAAGGATAACAGTATGTTAAAATAAGAACGATTATCATATTGCTATTTAGCAAATAACCTAAAAGTTAAAGGCCTTTAGACGATTAGAAACACAAATCATGGACTTAGACTCTTTTGATCAGGGCTAAGACTGGATAGCAATAGTAGACCACAGTAAGAACACCTTCACAGGCAGGTCATAGAAAACTTTACTCTTTATTCATTCCCCTAAAGGAAGAAAATAATACTTACCGTTTTGTAAACTGCTTCAGTGGGTTTCTCAGACTGAGCATATTCACTGGTTTGAGGATATTTTCTAACAAACACACCTATTTGGGTACAAAACCCAACATTCTCCATTCCTGTTGGTGGCTCCCCTACGCCAGTAAATTCCACTGAGTAATCATAGTGTCTAGCAGTCTCTAGAGCCCTAAGAAAGACAAATTATTTCGATCATACTAAATATTCATCTTTTAATGTGATAAAGATGCATTCTCTAACAGAATCAAGACCCTGAGCCTGTGAATGCTTGAACATAATTTCTCTAGTAATATTCACATGCCTGAAGATAAGCACTTGTCAAAACTTGGTGAATCAGAGCTGTAATAATATGCCTACCATAGTCTGAATCATTTAGTAATCAGTAATTTAGGCAACCAAACATTACTGTTATTTCTAAAATATCTGCATAGAATATGCATGTTCACAGTTGCTTACTCACTGTCTTAAATGCATTGAAAGTGAGCTAAAACCTACCAATTTTAGAGAACAAAATTATTTAACAAGAACGCATAAAAAACATACACACCCCAAAATCACAAGAGATCCGTTAACAGAAAAAAAAATGAGGTTTGTTGTAAATGTATAAAGAGTAAAGTCTACCTAATCCAGGTTACATGAATGTACATGACATCTAAATGAAAACCAATCTTGTAGTACTGTACATCAGCCAGTGTGAAAAAACTGAAAAAATGGCACTACCTACCTGCATCATTCTCCATGAAAAAGTAGTAAACTAAATTAATATCTCATGTACTTTAGAGAATATTGCAATATTTATATTTCACAACACAAACATAAAGACTTTCTCATGTTTGCAGCTCAAAAAATATCACTCCTTCAGTGATATCAGTATTTTTAATTCACCTATATCCAAAAGCAGAATCCAAATTTACTTCAAGTCATATAAATGGTCTCTAAGGTATTCATCCTTTAGCTAATAATGCAGGCAGGTGTTAGTATCATTATTTAGGGAAAAATATATGCTTCACGCTTTGCAAAACTATATACTCAAAAATCACTGCATACTTTAAAGTCTATGGCAGAAACAACCTAAGTTAAGGGGCAAATTTTCCAAGATACAATTTCTGACCAAGAGTTGGCTATTGAGGTATGGCATCCTTTACTGTACCAGATATTTTCTTCCACAACTGCCTAGCAGTTGAATGTTATCACAGGATATATATCCCACTCCCTCTTTATTTTGGTTTTATTCCATCTACTGATACTAGAGTAAGATACATCTCATGCAACCCTGTCATGTACATACGCTTTGCATAAAATCTTTCATTAACTATCCTTAACTTTATTCAACATGCTCTGCTACTGTGATTATTTGATAGATCTGCTTGCATACTTTTACAGAAAGGTCTGGACTAATTCAGTGCTTTGATTACACACCATACATAGTAAGTACATTTCTTAGGTTTTTATGAAGCATTTCTATAGCAGGGTATTATTATGTGAACAGGTTAATGAATACCTTACATTTCAAAGGCATTAATTGTAATAAAGATATATAAAAAGGAAAGTAAAAGTTTTAAATATTTTTTGCAGGGAAAAAAAAGCAAGCCCACTTAACAACCATCATAAAATGCAAAACCCACACAGCATGCTTAACTATTTATAACAGCAAAGAAATGTTTCACCAAATCAGTAGGTGTGAAACTCCACTGACACCAAACCACATACACAAACCATTCTGAAAATGTGTAGCTATTCCTTTCTCACATCACCGAACACTCAAAGCTGTCTGTATACAATGTTCAGTAAACTTACCAGCTTTGAAATTGCACTCGGTTCCATTCAAATTTGTGGTCTGGATGCCTGAATAATGTCACTCCTCTCAGCAAAGGATTAAATTCAGAATTTGGAGTACTGATCACAACTATGCTTGGAGCCATGAAACCAAACACCACTTCAGGAAACTTCTTTAGTTCTGATTGTTCCAGGTGCTCTATTCTGTAAAGGATAAGTTTATGTATGTCTTTAAAAACACCCTACTATATTTCAATCTCCTTAACAACCAGTCAAAAAAACCCCCAAACCCATATCTGTACCTTGCAATTTTAAATTTTAAGCCCAGCTCTGCAATATTAGCACTGGCAGTGTGGCTGAGTGGCAGCTTAGAGATTATTGTCTTGAGAAAATTTCCTCGTGCATTTTATACTTTTTCAACAATATCCTTTTTCCACCATAAGCTAGCACCACTTGAATTTCTTCGTATGGTTAATTTAAGCACAAATTAGAAGATGCCACATTCTGCTACTCTTCTGCTTGAAAGGTTTGATCAAGTCTGTTTAGGGTATGGACAAAATTCCAAACTGAACCCTAATGAACTCAGAAAAATGTAGTATGTTGGCCTAATACTCACAGTTCAATACACGTTACCAAGTCAAAACCAAGCATGCAAGGATCTTTATGGGCAACCGAACCATGATGCAAGGTAACAGTTAGGGATCTTTCAGCCGGTTGCAAATAATCACCAGGAAGAGGAGACAACCTATGCCTACAAAAGTATTAAAAACACGATGTCATTAAAAGGACATTAGGGCAAGATAAATTGTGCATGTAACTGAACTAGCTAACGCCCTACATAAATACCTTGTAAATCTCAAAAACGTTAACTATTTTACAGGGATTAAAAAAAAAAGAATTTTTAATACAAACACTTTTTATGACTGTCTACAACAGGACAGAAAGAGCAGAGGAGTTAATCCAGCAGTTGTCCTTCATGTTTACAAAAACTTCCGCTATACTTTCAAGCCACTTGTAAACTCTGATAGCAGCTCAACTCTACACACAGAGTAAGTCTGGCTCAGACACGCTTTAAAGGGTTTTTGGGGAAGCTATTAGGCAAGCATATTAACCTTTTTTTTCCAAATAAAATAGACTGAGAACTAAAATGTATGTGCAAATTTCATTCTGAAATATTGCATCAGACAAAACAGGCAATAAACATTAAATATAATAAAAGGCTACTTTTCTTCATTCTTGAGAGAGAGCAAGTGATAATGTCAGCATCTAGATCCTACGTATTCATTGAAACCTTCTTAACAGTTTCCAAGAGAGAAACTTTGGTGTTCCTCACCAGTCTGACCCATGCTTCAAAGATCACATAAACTTCACATTTTAGAGCCTTCCAAGCCGACACAAAACATTGAGCTAACCTTCCCATTTCAAAAAGATTGACAAGAACGAAGTCCCCACCACGGTGACTAAAAGAGAGTTACATGCACATTTCAAAAAGATCAGATTTGCGTACCACAGTAACGTCATGTATGAGCATAAACAGATACTACTAATACAATGTGTTAGTACCTTTACAAACAGTGTATTTTTCAGATGCACACACCTTCATGGCCATTCCATGACTTGCACCTTTGCTACATGAGGTGATGTTATGGGCATCTACAGCCCAGTAGTCCACAGATACAGGTGCAACACAACTAAGTAACAACAATGGACAGCTCTTCATTTGCCAAGCTGGTATTTCTGCATTTACCTTCATTTTGAACTTCTTGACAAGAAATGATGTAGCATGCCACTAGGTCAAGCCAAATACAAACCTTAAATTAACACAATGTAAGAGCTTACATTTTCTCTTTCATTACACTTGCACAGGTATCTAGCCCAGCTAACACTTCAATGCAACTGCAGAATTTCAGCATCCAGAGAAGCGTACAGTCGGCACATCCTAAATCTGCCACCTGTAAATTAGATATTGAACAATGTGTAAATGCTGCATATTTCCAAGTAATTTCAGAGACTTTCATAAAATAAAAATTCCATATTTATGTCAAAATAACATTTTAATGAGAAAATAAAGCATTTCACAATCATAACTAAAATTTACAGTTGCACACAGGATAGACATGGATTTGAAAATTCTTTTTAAAAATGTATACGAAGATCGTACAAGATGTTTTAAATGGATTAACCTTTTGTTATTACAGCTATAAACAAGTACATGTAGAACATCCCACTGACTATGGAGAACATCTTCCACATGAAGGCACATTCCCTCAAATAACTGTAAGGTATGATTTTTAAGTATTAAAGCTGTAGCAATTTTCACATTCACCACTGCTTTTCACTGGCCTACTCTCCATCCAAAACACTGAGAATAGGCTCACCAGCAGCCAGGCTAACAACAAAGGATCTGCATAAAACAAGTTTACAGGCTCAGTCTAATGTTTAAGTGGGGAAGGCTGGGGATATTCAGACCACAAAGTCAAATATGTAATAGATATTCTTTCCTGTAAGCTTAAGAGGTAGTTGAGTACACAAACCAAACCCCACTGTTCTTTCTCAGGCTAAGTCAAGGTTGAAGCACACTGCTCAGTACTCAGTGTGAAAATCCTGAATTGTTTCTATTCAGCTTACCTCTACCCTGTGTGTAAACAGAAAGTTTACACCCCGCCCATTTCACATCCTAAATCAGAAAATCCAAACCTTTAAATACAGATGCAACACTCCTGAATACGTTCTAATTAAAAGCAGATTATAGTGCCATGACCTCACAGACTGGATTAGATTTTTATTAGCTACTAGAAGTATGATTATGTGAGTGCACTGCAGGTGCATTTCTCATCTGTTTCTTCCATGCTCCCTAAGACATTAACATCAGTTTCAGAGTTAAACACTGAAGACAGAGGCATTTTTCATCTTCCTACATTTTGGAAGGAGGTGCTGGGTGAGAGGACATTTTAGAAAAGAGCAAACACTACACAACATTACTTAAATAATTTAACTTTTCAAGATGAGTATCAAAAAAAGAGCCCTGGTATATTGCGGGGGGG
>NW_009189950.1:0-10316 GCF_000690835.1 Fulmarus glacialis
ACAAAGCAAGTGATGCACGATGCAATTGCGCACCATCTGCCGACCAAAGCCCGGCCAGTTCCCAAGCACCTGTCCCCCAGCCAGCTTTCGCCTAGTTTATATACTGAGCATGAATATCATATGGTATGGAATATCCCTTTGGCCAGTTTGGGTCAGCTCTCCTGACTGTGCCCCCTCCCAGCTTCTCGTGCATCTCCAGCCTTCTCAGTCGGTAGAGCATGAGAAGCTAAAAAGTCCTTGACTTTGTGTAAGCACTACTTAGCAATAACTAAAATATCAGTTTACATTATTCTCATACTAAATTCAAAACACCGCACTATACCAGCTACTAGGAAGAAAATTGACTCTATCCCAGCCAAAACCAGACACAAGATTGTTAATCTGGGTGTCCTGACCAAATTCCTCCTCTATGCCATGTCACATCTTCCTTCCCCTTTCCTTCTCTTCCTTTCCCTTCTCTTTCTTTCCCATTATCTTCCTTCTCAACATTGCACACCACAGCTGGCACAGGACAATTCTCATCCTCAGACATGGCTGTTCTCAGTTAAGCACAAACAATTTTGGTCTCATTTTACAGGAAAATGCTTTAAAAAGGCTCATAGGCTCAAAAGAAAGTATAATAATTGTTGTTTTGTTTTTTCTGTATGTCACCAAACTTTACTTTTCAGTCTAGGACTGAAATAGAGCACTGAAGGTGAGATTGTTTCCTTAGGATCACTGACTTACAGACCTATGATCACCACAATACTGCCCAGCTGCCAGCTCTTGTGCAAGCAGGGCATTAGAAGGGCATTCAGCAAGACCCCTGCTGATCTTTTGAATTTTACTTGGTCCCTGCATTTAAGTACTAAATGGAGGAGCCGAGTCTAGCAAAAAGACATCATTGCAAAATACTGGAGTGTTCTAGTTCTGTTGTTGCAGTGTGTAAGTATTTAATTATGTCACCTTCACATTATTGTTTTGTCATGCCATGCTGCATAACTAATAATCTGTATATCCAGTGAGTTGTGTGTTATAGTTATTATTATTATTATTGTTACTGTTGTTATACTTTTTACCTCAGGCATACATCAGAAAAAAACAGAAGACTGATTTGTGTCTCAGAGCAGATAGGAATGAGCATCCCTTCATCAGCTTCAGAAATATTCTGCTGATAGTAAAGTTGAAAAAAAGGAGGAAAAAAATGTTTATTTTTATCTTTATTTCTCCTTTATTTTATGCATAACAATGGCATGGCCTCAAACTATTTTTTACTCTGGTAAGTAAGGTTTGCAGGATCAAGTCCTGGCTGTTATAAATGTAATGAGCCTGTCAACTTACTGAAAATTGATAGAGTTGCCCCCACCCATTTGTGAAATCATTAAATTAAATGCCACTCATGGAGAAATCTCTTCACTATGACCGACAATGACTACATGCATTTTCTCCCACTGATATTTGTTCCAATTTCAAATGCAATTTGCTGTTGGTTTTCTTTCACTTTTTTGTTTTCACTCAGCATATGTGCCAGCTACTCAGTTCACCAGGAGGAGAATCTCTTGACTATAGACGAGACTCTAAATTAAGGCTGGAGAATGTTTGTAAGAACCCTGCATTTGATCAAAATGAACCAAAATGGCTGTAAATTCAAAGACCAGTAACTTGCAATAAACTAATTACAAACATTCATAAGCTTGAATCTGGAGCAAAAACTAAGTCTAAGCATATGCAGCATGATGTAAAGAAGCTTCAGCCAGCCCTAACCAGATTGAGTCCTGCAGCTGCACTAGTGCCAGTTACTCTTCTAAATTGAAAGCTTGGCAGGCATCTCCCAAGCTACTGCGACCCTACCTGTGTGGACTGAGAGAGCAGCATGTTGCCACGCTCAGTGGTGTGCCATACCTGCCCACACCTTTGCGGTGGGCTGCAGAGCATGCAGACAAACTGAGGGAGTCTTACTGCTGTGTCTACAGTATGGCATCCTTGTCCAAACATCCACTAACCATTTGCAATAAAAAGGAGTAACAATGCTAGAGGAGGAACTATCATGTCAACTTTTCAGAATAAAAATGACACCATCCTTTCCTCCTGTGGGATCTTTATCATCCTTCTCATGACTGAGGTCTGGCACTAATGCAGCTGTAGGGCTCAGTTTGGTCAGGTCTGGTTGGTTTCTTTGCCTCATGCTGCGTATCCATTATTTACGGGTTAAGACATTACTTATAAAGGAGAATTAGCCATACTGGAGTTCAACTGGATTCTCCTCATCCCCTGTAACCCACCTAGGACACGAAGGGCATCTGCCTACAATTAAGGGAATAAATGTCTACAGTGATCTATGGATGTGTAGACACCTCATCTGCACAGGAAAGAAAGGAACTGTAGTCACAGCACATGTCAGACAATTCTTTCCAAGTACCCTATTATGGCAATATACTAATGTCCAAGGGGGTGATGTGTTCCAGCAATTTCCATAAAGTTCAAACTGTTGGCTATCCTCAGCATTTTCTTCTACACCTTTCAACTTATCTATGTCATTTTTGCAGCATAATAGCTCTTGCGTGGCTGGTCAGATCCCCAGTAGGTGAAGAGCATGTAACTCCAGAGAAACCCCCGATCTACACCAGCACAAGTTCTGCTTTGCATTGGGTCTATCACTGTAAGGCAACAGTTCTTATTTCTGACCAATGAACAGAAACTCAACTTTCTCATTGTTATTCAAATTTGTTGCCAAAATTGATTATGCTCCTTGCTGGAACCACCGCTGATATTAAGCAATTGCTGCTGCAAATGTGCCAGATGATATTGCACACCAACACAAGGCTGATATTATAAACATCTTTTAGTTCAAGAGCCTTTCACAGTAGCAGAAACTCTTTCATAATTGGACAAATAACAACAAAATTACTGGTATCTTATTTCTCATCCCAAGGTTATTGGAAGCTTCTTTCCATTTCTTAATCTATATGTTTATAGCAACCAGATCTAGAAGTCATAACATTCCTATTTCTTTTATTCCACTGGCAGTCAATTAATTCAGGATGAAAGAGAACAGCAGACCAAGTTCTGCAGATTTTTCCATATCCTGTGCAGAGCTCCTTCAGAGGCAAGATAGCTGATTTGCACCTTCACGACCACACTCTTGGTCATCGTTTGCATGTTCTGCATCCCCTTTTTTTAAGATCTAGCTGCAATTTACCTCAGTGGTTTCAGAAGATGCTTTTGGGTCTCACAGACAAGCAGGTGTATTTTTAGATATGCCTACTAGGAAGAGAGAAGAAAAAAAGCAAATTCCACTTCCCAGTTTTGACTGTCCTTCAAATAGAGTCTGATTCAGCAGTCCCCTCCTGACATGCCTTACCTGCTTGGCTGATGTATAGAAAGCTAAATTAGTTATCTGGCTGCATGTATAGATGTAGAAAACTCATAAATTGCTTCAGACTGCTTTTCAGGAGAAAGGCATTAGAGAGAGAGCCAAAAGGCTTTCAGGTTGGAGGATTGCAGTCACATAAAGAGCTCCCTCACTCTCCGCCATCTTAGGAGCTTCCAGGACTCAGCACAGCACTACAAGTTTGGGAGAGTGACTGGGGAGGAGATGTTGCCCAGGCAGCTGGGGAAGATGCTTGTTCAGCACACCCACACTGCAGCTTTGGCCAGCTGGTCTTGCATACCATGTCCCACAGAAGTTAAAGCCAACCTTCTGCACAATGCTAGGATGGCACCAGTGAGACAAAAACACCTGGTCTGCCTTGCAGTTTGAGCTGTAACAGACCAAATAAGCAGAAGGACATCTGCATTGCCCAGTGACAGTGAAGACAGATCTAGTCAGATCAAGCTAACGTAGCAACTAATGCCAATACGGTGTACTAGAAATGAACCCCAATGTGCTGGGCACATACGGATGGGTGGCTTCAGTTCCATGCATACTAAGTCTGGCTGATGCACAGCCTACCAGAAAACAAATATGTGTATAATGCGTCAGTTATATTAAGCCCCAGTTATGTATTAAGCAATCACACCCCCTCCCCATCCCTCCCTCCACTTACCTGTGCAACACACTAATCTAACAGCAAATATTTTAATAAAAGGCTCCTTTGGTTTTGTATCATGCTATTGTTTTGGGAAAAGAAGTTTATAGTTTTTGTAATGTCCATCTTCCCTTTCCCCAAACACTCTGTTTCCTGCCAATCATGCAGGAACACAGAGTGCCAGGCACTTTGACAGGATGTTTGTTTGCTACAGCCACTAGCCAAGTTGCAAGTCTCAGCACTTATACTGAATATCCAAGCATAAGAAAATGTCTTGAACAATTATTTTAACATTAATAGGGTTGTTTATACTCTAAAACAGCAACAGATTATTCCCAAGTGAGGAAAAGTTGCTGCTAATAACCTTCAAGAGTTTTCATATTCTAACAGTTCTGCAGAGCAGATATCAGACAACTTACAATGTTCTCTTAAACACAACTAGATCTTTTCAGTATTGTTAGTAAAGTAACAGATAATACCAGCATTCCCCAGGCTGAGAGGCCTGAAGACTATTTTGTCTTTTTTTTGCAAAATGTCATCTAAAATAGTCACTAGTTAACATTCCATAGGCACACTTCTACTCTGATTACAAAGCACCATTATTTCAAGACATCAAATATTGATGTAACACTGTGAGATATAGTGGGAGGGCAACCAGAATGGCCTGCCATGAGTCTCAGTAGCTCGTTATGCATTTTCTGTGGGCCACTCCATACTCTGCTGTTAAGCTGCTCTTGTAACTTCCAGATAAAAACCAGCTGGGGCATGTTTGGATCCCAGTGGCAGAAGAGGCTGGGTCACTTTACACAAAATAGTGGTAGTTGTGCCTGTTTGGACAGAAGAAAGTAAAGACCTCAGGACAGATGAGATCCTGGCAACAGCTTAAGCAGTGGTTTGTGTAGTATTATTACTCTGTATTAACCATAGAGCCACCCAGCAAGGAGGATTAATTCAGAACATAACTAAAGGTTCACACCGATCACAGGATAGAGAATTAGTCTATTCACAGGCTTATGTCTCTCTCTGTCAATCCATTCTTAAGTTTTGGAAAGTTTCTGTTTATTTTTCTTGCAATATTCTATGCCTCCTTACATATCACAGGTACTGCAGTGAGTGTGCTCAGACTCAGCGTGCTATTTGTTTTCTCAGATGGGATGAAAATACAATATGTGACAACAACTAAGTTAACGTTTGAGGCAGGACTTTAAAAAGCCACAAGTTCCTAAAGATATATTTCAGAACACTTTAAGGTTCAATTTAAGGTAAGAAAGTGTCACACTGAATATCAGTTTTGGAAGACATATGCAGTGAAGTCGCATAGCTGCACAGCTCTAAGTGATGGAGTGTCTCCATTCCCAAATTAATGATTGCTTATCTTGTAGGCATGCACATAGTTCTTAGCAGGTTTCCAGCTTGCATCTTTTCTCAAAACATTCAGCTGCATTACCCCACGAGAGCTTGCTATGCCTGGACTTCTGGGTAACACAAGAAAAAGCAGTGCTTTCGAGAAGCCTTCAGACTGCGGTTTTCCTGAGTTGTTGACTTGCACATATCCAGAATGGGCCAATAACTGAGCCCAAAGACATCTATCAATACCATATTGACCCAGGAACTGAAAGGATAGTCAACCTCAATAGCCAGTGTCAATAGGTTTTTTTCTGCTGTTGACTGACTAGTCAAATTGACTTCCCAGAGATTTAATCCTGACTGAGCAAGAAAAATAATCTATGTAAACAGAAACATACCTGTGTCACAGTTTAGTTAGCCAGCCCCCTCACCAGTCTCTTCCCTGTCTTAATGGTCTGAGACCAGAGCATATTCATTCTCTACAGCCTCTGCTCTCCACACGTCAAACATAAAAGCCTGATCTTTCATCCCGACAGTCTCAATGGGCTGAAGCCAAAGTGACCTCTCATCCTCATTATGATTTGCAGCTTCTACAAATAACTGTGCTAATCACATATGTGGAAATTATCTATGTCCTCAATGAATCTTATAGAAATAAGGTCCTGTGTTTAAGGATCTTACAAGGACTCAGAAGAGGTAAAGTAAGTTTCTTTTTCTGCTAACAGTTTCCTGCTATGTCATAGGGTATATTACTTTGTCTTCCTGGCTATATCTGGACTGAGTGGAGGATGGGTCCCATTACACCTGCCACGGTCCTGGCAGCTCCCAGCTGCCAGGGCTGGGGACGTGGCCAAAGTACTCCCCGGCTCTATTGGGCTCATACCTTTCAGTAGAAATCCAGACACAGAATTGTGCTGCCCTGGTTCTGGGTCTTCACTTGAATATGGAGCTGAAACAATGTCATAGTAGACCTGAGAAGCACTCCTAGATGCACCAGACTTTGCATAATTGTTCATTTGTAGAAAGACAGTAAAAGTATTTCTTTCCTTCTACTCCTTAGATTTAAAGGTATTTTTCAGATAGTGAGGAGCTGCAAGGTTTTGTAAACAGAGGTTATGTGTTTTCATAATATGTATTTGCTGCGTCTTCTGTCTGGGCTCAGGCTTTCAACATACTGTAGATACAAAATGCTGAAGATGACACGTACTTACCGTGCAGCTGTGAAAGGCTTTACTCGAGATTACAACATGCTCTAGACTGATCATTTTCACTGTTCTGTGTAAAGACAGCCTTTCATATCAGTCGTTCTCCCACAGCAAAACCTGGAAAATAACAAATGCAGAGAGAGGACATGAAAAGAAAGACAATATAATGATATGAAGAAACAAATCCAGCGTACTTTAGGTAATGAGGGTTTGGGTTTGTTTCTGTTCCATGCTGTATTTTAGCACTTAGGTACTGTGGTGACTGAATGTCTATCTAAACCAGATATACCAGCTAGATTAAACAGGCAGCTTGTTTTTTTCCCCCTGGCTGTAACTATCCACGAATACTGTCACAAGACCTTGAGGAATTTTCTTGTTCAAGACCCTAGAGGTCACTGGCCATATTGTTCTGCCCAGGCGTGTTAAAGTGTGGATCCCACAAACCACATGGGAGAGGCACTTCTTCACAGCTGCAGGGAAAAATTATATTCAAAACAAAAAGCATCAGAAATCATAACACAGGCTTTAGTTAGAGTGGAAAGGAAAGCACAACAAAATTTAAATTGAGGGTCTGAAATCTCATTTTAAATATATGTTCACACAGCTATTAGCTATTGAAAATATTTTAATTTTCAGGATCAAGCTGTTGCATTTCTATTTCACAGACCCTGCAAACAACAAAAGAAAAAGAGATTTTTTTTCAAAATAAGAAGCGGATTTCACCAAAAAATAGAGAGAAAGAAAAAAAAAAAGGAAAAACTAATGAAACCAGGGGTTAAGTGAATTTAGTTTTGTTCCTTACATAAGTTTTGGTGTCGTAAAATATGGCACGTTTTGTACTGTATGTTCCCTCAGAAAGCCAAACAGAAACTTGTCATCATGGTTTTGAGAGCACAAGGCCTCTCCTTTCTCATGTTTCAACTAAACAGTCTCCACTTGGGCTGAGGAACATATCATGTATCATAAATCACTCTCTGATAGATATTTGGCAGCTAGTCAGCACCCCAGGCTATGCAACTTACAGTATGGAACATTTTTAAGGTGGAATCTAGATTTTGTAACTTAAAGACTTAATAGCATCTCAAAACATTTTACTACTTCCTGGTACCAAAAAAAAAAAAAAAGAAGAGCCAAGAAAGCAGAATTCTCCATGTGGTTTTAGGTTCTGAATAATGCATGCATGCATACATACATACATACATACAATAAGCCATGGAACTGTAAACCTGCAGGGTTTATTCAACAGAATGAAAATGAAAAATAAATTAAGGATCATGATTAGGGCTAACCCTTAAAGCAATGAAATAGCAAAGAAGTACTGGAATCTATTTTTCATCTGTTAAAGATCTTAACTATTTCATTGCCATGGAAGACAAGGGGGTTTAGATACCCAAGCACATATAGTCCAGACTCTGGTGATTTTGATAAGAAGATTTCATCCAAAGGTTTTTATCTTGTTAACTACTTATGAAATGCAGTGCCCGCATAAGAGAGAGAGTGCGCTGATGAGAAAAATGGCATTAAGTAGAGTACACAAATGATGGTAATTAACCCCCTCATCGCAGTGTGTCATTAGTCGACTCAGGAAGGTATCCTTTATCACAATTTCAGGGCAGCAGCAGCTGCTAGGAAGTGTGTATTGATTGACAAGGTTATGCAAGAACTGTTTCTCGGAGTTTATGTAGTGTGTCGTGGGACACTTACGGGTTAACTTTATGTTTTTGGTACGTGTTGTAGTGTTCTCAATGTACTTAGACTGAGCAGTTCTTAGCAGGATGAAATGGAAACAGGAGGAATTGCAGAGCATGTGTTATGGGGGTTGGATTGGAAGAAGCAGAGACGCATGAGGAACAAAAGAAAGTTGCTGCACAAAATCCAGAGCAAGTTAAATTGAAATTAGGTGTTTACTGAGTTTTTTAAAGAACGAAGTGTGAAGTTCTAAATATTTTTTTTTTATTTAAGCTCTAATCTTATTAACATTTGAGACTGCAAACAAAATTACACTTAAAAAAATTATTTTGCTTAAACTGGATTATGCCACTTTTGTTTAATTTATGCAGTGTTTTTGCAATGGTCTCTTTTATTTAAAATAAGACTATGAAAAATTATAACTCAGTCACTGTTTTGCCTTAGTCAGACAGGCTGTTCATGCTGAAAAACTACAACATTTATATTCAAATCTAACCACTACTTGATTATCAAATTTAAAATAGAGGACAAACAATCCAGAGCCTTCTGATCTTAAAATGCTGAAAACTTAGGTAAACCTTTTGCGTATTAACCTTTCTCTCTGAAGTTTTCTAAAGCTAGGCATATAAAATTTGACGGGCAATACCACATTGCACATTTCCAAAATGGTCAGTACAATGACATGGAACAGAGATATTCTTCTTTGTAATTTGCATGTTTGATAGTTTCACTCATCATGTGAATATCAACAGAGGACTCTGCAAAGTTACTGATACAATGCATTAGCGAAAATTTTCTCTGCTCTTTTTAAAGTCAGTTCTCTGAATGGGCAGCAAGCTATTTAAAACATCAAGCAATAAGAAGTCTTTACTAATTTCTGTCTTTGCTGCTCCTTCAACTCACAGTCTAAATGATTAACATCCTGTCTATATAGATGCATATGCCTATTCAGACATGCTACAATAACATGTTACAAAGGTCATATAGTGGTTTCTATTCTAACCTTCTTTTCCTGTACCTCTGAATTTCAATTTTTCACTTTTCAGTCTTGAAAAAAACTGCAGAACTTTTCAGTCTTGGTCTATACCTGGAGGACACTATTTATTTGTCACTTCGCAGGTCAAGCATGGTCATGCTCAGCCCTTGCGGATCTCAGGATTTCCTACACAGCATTTCTTGTTGTATAAATACATATGTGCATGTTTATAAACTACGTTGTACTCTCTGAGAACTAAAATGTGGTTAAAAAAAAGGTACAGTCCACAGATGTGTCTATGCTTTACAACCAAGCTCCCAACATTCCTGTTAACAATTTGTGAATATATATATTTAAATGAAATATTAATTAACCTAAATTATTAACGAATATCATAGCTGCAGTACAATAAAAAGGTATAGACAAATAGACAGACGTATTGCATGCAGTATTTAAACCTGATAGTCTGGCCCAAAACACCATGAAAATCAACATAATCAATCCTGTAGTTTGCAGAACAAATTGAACACACAACAACTTTACCACCTTTTCAACAGTTAAGGAGACCATGTTCTTCCAAACGCTTCAGGAATGTGTTTGCTTTCATGTCCGGATATTAATAAATTAGTGCATTACACAAACAACTTTAAGAAGGATTCACACTCTGTCATTCACATGTACAAATTCTATGTAGGAACCTGTTAGAACTGAACGCCACCAAGACTGGTAGAGCATTTCTGGTGTTGGCCAGTGATGAAAGATGCAGTATCCTCAGTACTAGACTTGCTGCCTTGGTCTCCCTAATAGCCCCTTATTTCTGCAAGCACTCCCTCAAGTTGCTGTTAAGAAGGGAGATCAAATGCAGAACTGACTGTGTATTGGCAGACATCAACAGATCAACAAGAGGGTATAAAATAGTTCAAGAGATGAAACAGCACCATCTGAGTCCACAGACTAAGGAAATGACAAGCCAGGCTGTGATGGACAATTAGATTCCTTGGGTTATGCCAACCTGTACCATAGTTTAGACCTCTTTCTAATCCTTATTACGTGGAATGTAACTATTTGCCCCTACACAACAGATACGGGGCT
>NW_009189951.1:0-872 GCF_000690835.1 Fulmarus glacialis
CCCGATGCAGGGTGGAGAGGGGACGCCCACGGCAGCGGGCACAAGATTTCTGCAGTTTTCTGGGAAACCGAGCGAAGTCCGTACTGCGCTATTTCTGTCCCTTAAGAAGTAGTAGCTGGACTGCCCTTTTCACCACGTACCACACTATTCAGCACGCTGGTGCCTGTACTAGCAGCCTTTGCTCACTGCAGACATCACCCGAAGCAGCACATAAAATTGCACATGGAAGATTTATTTGGTGTTGAGGTGTAGCGGCGATTTACCAGGCTCCTCGTTGTGCCCCGAGACCCCCCCACCTCGGGTAGAGCCGGCAGCTCCTAATAACGGCTGCCGACAGTGCTTCTGGACTTGTACCGACCGGCACCCAACCCAATACCAGACGTGCTTTGCTAAGGCGCTGCCTTTTTGGAGAGGGAAGAGTCTAATCACACTGTGAATTACAGATTAATGGGTGCCAGTAACGCTTCGGCAGGACCCCGTCCCAGCCGGGCAGTGCCACTGCGAGGGGTTAAAACAGAGCGAGGCCGGCGCAGGCTGGGTGCCAGGGCCACCCACCCGCACCAAACAGGGTGCACAGCCCGTGCCTGGCTCCGGCCGGGAGCACCGGGACACGGCCGGGCCACCGAGGCTATTTTTGCCAGGGTCTGTCATTACCAGCCATGGACAATTACTATATTTAAAGTTCCAGACCCATAGGCAGCGCCTTATTTTATCTCTGTAAAGCACAAGGGCTATTATTGGATTTACAAACAGAAATTGTAACCACTGAACATTTGTTTTTATCTCCTTTTTCTTCACAGCGGATTCGCTGGTAAATGCAAAACCAAGTCAAACTTGCGTATCTCAAGCTGCGTAGCAAGTTGCCTTACACC
>NW_009189951.1:963-1464 GCF_000690835.1 Fulmarus glacialis
TATCCCAAGCCGCGTGACAAGTTGCCTTACACCCCAGGGGTCTCGAGGTACAAGAATGCATTTGGAAACATCTCTTCACATTTTCTTTATCATAAAATGATGCAGAAACGCAGCAGGAGGAAGGTTTGTTGCCCCGCACTGGTGCGTTAAACACTGCCTAGTGCTTCCCTGCTCCAGGACCCGAAACCCAGCGCCCTGGGAGGGTGCTGGGCAGCGTTTCGGCAGGTCCCCCTCCTCCCGAGAGGGCGACTGTGGGCAGACAAAAAGCTCCTTTTTGTCCCTTACCTTTTTATAACTCCCCTCCCCGGCCGGCGCGGCTGCTTTCCTGATGACGTCACCCATGCCATCACCCTCCCGACTCATCTCCTTCGCTCCCGGGTCCTCACGTGGCCGGTGAAACGCTCCCGCCGGGGCATCTCAGTCCTTCCTCCGCTCTTCAATCGGCACCATGGGATCAAGCGCTTGCCCCCGGAGCCAAGACCTGTGGCAGCCCACCGTCCC
>NW_009189951.1:1602-1926 GCF_000690835.1 Fulmarus glacialis
GCCACTGCCAGCGCCGGATAAAAATAGCCCCGAGCCCTCGCCGGCTACACAAGGGCAGGAAAAAACCCGGTGTCTGATGTCAAAATCCAAGCCCGGCGGCGTAGTCACGG
Organism: Fulmarus glacialis; assembly: GCF_000690835.1. NCBI lineage: Eukaryota > Metazoa > Chordata > Aves > Procellariiformes > Procellariidae > Fulmarus > Fulmarus glacialis. Next base: position 1,713 of record NW_009189951.1, read on the forward strand.
CTGGAGGGGGCAGGAGGAAGGGGCTTTCTCCCGGGATTTTCACCGTGGAAGTTATCCTAATGAAATCCCAGCGGTCGGAGGAGCTCCTCACGGCCGGGGCAGTGAACCCGGTCCTCAGCCCTCGCACGGCCGCTCGAGGATGGGCAGTCGCAGCAATGCCAACCACAAGATGAAATTTTCACTCTTTACACAAAAAACACCAGAAAGGACCCCA
>NW_009189951.1:2096-3864 GCF_000690835.1 Fulmarus glacialis
CCCAGGGAGCTATTTCTTGGCTAAACCAGCTTTTTCAGGTGCAAAAAAAAAGTTTATAGGAATTAATCAACAGAGCTCAAAAAGGTGTCCAGCCTCAACCTGCCACCCGTCTTGTGGGCTTGCAGAGCCCGGGAACCACCTGGTCCCCGCTCAGGGGGGGCCGAGCATCCCAGCCCCGGCTCCCGGGGGGGGCTCTGCGGGCTCGCCAGCCCCCAAACCTGCACCGCTTACAGCTCCAGCTCGGGCCTCCAGCAGTCCTGCCTGGAGAATCAGGCTACACAACACAGCCCCCCAACCCCGCACAAATCCTGCTCGGTCCTTGCTGAGATCTCATCTCTGTCGCACCCACTGCAGCGTGCAATGTTTGCTCTGGATCAGCTGCGGGTGGGCAGCGAGAGGCAGAGATCACACGCTCGGAGCAGACATTTCTAGAGGGAATCCTTCGACAGATGGGATTTATGTCACAGTTTCTCAGTGATCCTCAAAACGTTGCACACCGGCAACAAAAGCGCTGATTTCTGGTGCGACACAACTGTGCTGCATGCTAGATGAATAATTTTAATAGCCCTACAAAGTTTACGTGTTTAATGATATATCCAAGTCACGCTGACATCCTTTCAGCTAACATGCATATTCAAGTTAGATTACCAGCTCTAATGACATACAAATTATGCATCACAGCATTACTCTACTCTGAAGTTTCAGGAAAAAACAGTAATAATAAACAGGATGGTTTAATTCCATTCTTGTCCCAAGACGCTGCTTTGTAACTGTAATTCCCAAATGAAACAAAGTCGTTCTCTGGGTATTTCATTATTTTTAGTTCCCCTCCACCACTGACTCATTGTGTCCCTTCCTGCTGTTGCTAAATTAACTTCCTCTCCTGGCTGTGGGGGATGGATCCTACACAATAAATCTGGGAAAAAAAAAAATCCCATAGCCCAAGAGGAAGGATGTGGTGGCCAGGAGCACTGGGCTGGGGGCTGAGCCTGCAATTTGCCACATCCTTCCCCCCCATTTCGGGACAAGTCCGCGCATCACCCTGCCCTCCGTGGTCGGAGGGGGATATCCCCATGCCTCCTCCCCGGCCGGCTGAGATGGTGAGCCCCAGCCCGGTCCCACTGCGCCCGTGGTACCCAACGCGCGGGGGGGGGATGCTGTGCGAACGCATGCTACATGCAAGCCACCCCTCTGCGGACTGACACCAAAGTCATCCCTAAGGGTAGGAAGTGACACGGCCTACCAAAAATATATTTAGCACTTTTCACCCACGTTTTTTAAAATGTTTTATCCCCCATTCCAGGTTTCAGGCCCTGCGCTCCGAGCCAGGATGCTCCAGGAGCAGCCTCACGGAGAGGCATCCCCTGAGCGGATCCCAAGAGCTGGTCTCAGCCTCCTGTGAAAACCCCGCTTCCAGCAGCCGCCTCATTCGAGGCAACAGGAGAAAAACAAACCTGGTCAGGAAGCACGGCTGGGAGCCCCTGCACCCTGTAACCATTGCTGGAGGCATATTTGGGTGCCCTTGGTGGCTAGGACCAGACCCGACCCTGCACTCCTTGGAGGGGCAGCCCCCCACTAGCACAGAAAAGGCCAATTTAAACTCTGGATATCAAAAACACGAGACAAATGAGTTTTGCGGGTGTCTCAGCACAGGGACCAAACCCTTTGGTGTTTGGCCCCTTCCCCACCTGATGCAAAAGGCCACCACGGGCAGACGGACAGCACCGCTGCCTGCACCCGACTGCCCGACAAACACCCGCAACCGGCA
>NW_009189952.1:0-276 GCF_000690835.1 Fulmarus glacialis
CGAGAGCTGCAGCTCCCAGGGAACCTTCCACCACAGTGCGCTTTGAAACTCACCTCGTTTTGCTTTCTATTTTGAAAAGGCAAAGGAGAAACAGGCATCATTCACATCTCTTGGGCGAACAATAATAATAATGAGTGAGTTTCAAATCTCTTTCCCCCTAAAATAGCCAACCCAGAACATGCACAGCCTTCCCGAGCTGCTGCCTGAAACAGATGTGCTGCCAGCGAGGCAGCTATTTATAATGTGCAGCGTTCCCTTTTCAGCCGCAGCGACTCC
>NW_009189952.1:310-600 GCF_000690835.1 Fulmarus glacialis
GAGTCCAGCCCTCGGCTCTCGCGCTCGGCAGCCCCTTTTGAAGCCTTTAGCTCTAATCCGGGGACTGTTCCTGGTGCTGCTAAAAATCTCCTCGTAAACCCGCCGGGATGCCAGCGAGCCGGAGCCCCGCCTGCTCTCTGCCTTCAAAGGGGGTTTATCAGTCCCAGAGGCTGCAGGGATGGGACTGTCCCATCCCTGGATGTCCCAACCGGGATGCGACAGCAATGGGATCTTGTCGGGCGATGTGTCCCTGACATCCCCGCAGCTGCAGACTCTGCAGAGCGCTGACC
>NW_009189952.1:692-923 GCF_000690835.1 Fulmarus glacialis
ACTGTCACTGGAGGGAGGAAAGCTGATGTGGGTTTGAGCGCGGTGGGTTTGGTCTGGTTCCTCACCAATGGAGAGGCACGGCACGATGGCCTGGGGGGACGCGGACAGTGTGGGATAAGGAGGAAAATTGGGGATCCAGTTAAAAGGAGATTCGAGGGGGTTTGCCAGCACTGGCGTCCACACTTTTTTTGTGGTGTTTGCTAGCCTGGGGGTCCTGCAGCAGCCCTGGAG
>NW_009189953.1:0-2291 GCF_000690835.1 Fulmarus glacialis
GAAGGCTGCGCGTGGAGGAGAGCGCCCGAGGCTCTTGCATGCCGTTGGGGTGGGCACGTTCGGTGTGCCTTGCCTTGCCTTCGAGTGACTCCTGGGTTTGGGGCTGTAACCATCCAGGACTTTTCATCCTCGGGTGCCTGAGGACTGGACACGCTGCAGTAGGTAAGGTGTGGGTGGGTTTGGCCCCACCTCAAGGGTCCGCTCTTCTGGAGAAGTCCCTGGGGTGACCACTCCCATGCAAAGCAGATGCTTACGCCCAAACCAGGAGCTCCCTGTGAACAGGAGGTTTACACCCCGCTCTGCTTCTTGCCTCAGAGCGCTTGTGTTGTCTGGTCTCGCCTCATTTTTGGCTGATGCACAAGGAACGATGATAAACCATGTTCCCCTCAAAGTACTTGCGATTCTTGTTCTCAGCACTGTGATAGATGCAGACATCTGCGGACCAGAGCTGGCAGGAGGAATACTCCATGCAAGGAGAAAGTGTGGGGTTGAAAACCAGCTCCTAGGTGGTCAGAACAAGGCTGACTCCTGCCTCTCCAGTTCCTGGTGCCTCATCAGCCACGATCTGCAGAGAGGCTGGCAGCATATCACGATGCTGGGGTACACACGGTCCTCACCTCAACTGCCTCCGGGAGGAACATCTCCAGCTGGGACGCAAAACTGATACAAAGGCATTCAAAGCACACAGGGCGACTGCTTGACAAGCCTCCAGTTCCAGAGGAGGATGCCAGTAAATGCCATTTGGCCCACACGAGGCATGTGCACTGGACGTTCTCCTGAGCTGCTCTCTGGAGCAGGGATGCAGACGTGTGTCCTGCCTTCCACAGCAGCCACAGCTTGATCCTGCCAAGCCAAATATTCCTGATGGGTTTTTACTTCAAAGAATTTGGCTGAAACGTGTGGGCTGTTGAGATACATCACTTGCATCCCCTGACGAGGTGACTGCAGAGGTGGAGACCAGTGGCTCTATTTCCTTGTGTAGACTGGTACACCCTGAGCAGACTTTATTTAAGACTATTGAGGTGCTGTGGCAAGTCAAGTGGGGTCTTTGCATCTTTCTCAGAGGGGGCTCTCGTCTGAGGGCACGTCCTTCTGCCCAGCCAGCAAAGGGGAGCTGAGGGAGAGGTCTCGCCAGGCTGGAGGTGATGTTCCCACTAATGAAATGCTCCGGGTGGGATCCTGCTTGGCAGCCTATGGCAAGAGCCAGGCTAATTAATGAGCCCTGTGAACAGTTAAGCGAGATGAGCTTTCTAAGGTTTCCTTTGTGTGCAGATTCTGGATGCACAGAGCAAGTGCTTTTACATTAAGACCTTGTTCCTGAAACCCTGTGTTTGCCTGTCCCTCTTTGGTCTGAGATGATCTGGACTAAAAACAGCGTTGCATGGAAACACAGACCAAAAAACTGTACTTACAGGGAGGAGAGGGCAGGAAAAGGGACTATGTGACCAGAGAAAGGCTGCTCTTTTCTCTGTAGAAAAGGGTCAGAAGAGGGAAGCACGTGCTCCTCAGGGGAGTTTGGCTAAACTGCAAAGCTGGGGTGGAGCGAGCTAATAGCAGAAATGATGGAGTGCTCAGTAACACCTCGGCAAATGCAGCTTTCCTGCTTTTGCACTTCATTTTCTTGCCTACCCTATAGAAAGCTATGATGTTTAAACACAGACCAACAGGGTCTGAAGAAAAGTGAGCCACCACAAATACGAGAAGCAGAAAACCCACCGGTAGCGAGCAGAGGCGAGCCCTGCGCAGCTCGGCTCTGCAGAGCCTTAACCTGGCACAGCTGCTTCATTAGCACACAGAGATGCCTGATTGCATTCACTTACGTGACAGAAGAATCTTTCCCAAACGTTCAGAGCGCATTTCAGGTGGGCGGAAAACTGTCCGACCAGATTTCTGTGTCAGTCTAAGGTAACTTAAGCCAAGTCATTAACATCTACTTCCCCAGCATGAATAGTTCGGCAGAATTTAGGTAGGCAGCCAGGCACCAAACGGCACCTGGACTTGGAAGCTCACCAGTAAGGAAACTACGTTCCTCCAAAGGTTTCCTTCAAACACCTGCGACAGGCTGTCCTCGACCCAAGGGCGGGACAGCCATGGAGAAGAGGAAGGAGGGGAGGAACGTGCTGCTGGCTCTCTCCGTGCTGGGACCTGCTGTGGGTCCCTGCTCTCAGCCCGCTGCCCCAGCGTGCGAGGTTGTCCCCGGCCGCGCAGACCCCGGTGGCAGCAGGGGTGCCGTGCCCTGAGCACCCCCGTGTCCCCACGCCCAGCGGCGGTGACGAGACGCTGCAGCGGCT
>NW_009189954.1:0-460 GCF_000690835.1 Fulmarus glacialis
AAACACCGGGGCCCCCCTGCCCTCCGCTCCCGCAGCCCCGCCGGCCGGGCAGCGCTTGGTCGGGGACTGTCGCTGCCTTTGGGACTGTTAGGGCAGAAAGTGCTAGGGGAGGGGATAGCTGAAGTTGGAGGTATGATGAGGGAGGCTTCAGCTCTATAGCAAGCGCAGCAAGAATTTATACCTGTCTGTTCCCTGGTGGAGGAAATCCCTGCGCGTGTTTTGGTCCTAAACGTGGTTTAGGGAGCCCTGCTCAACCCTAAAAAAATGCGCCGTTTGGTAGACACCCCTGGCATGGGTCCCTCTGTGCAGGACCTGGGGGGGACCCTTCTGTCTCCAGTGTGAAAGTTTCCAGGGGGGCTTGCAGGGGGGCTGACACCCAGGGTCTGTCTGGTGGGTTCCCCTGCTCAGGCTGGAGTCCTGTGGCTGGGCGGCCCGCTGGACTGCGGTTTTCCTTCGCCGC
>NW_009189954.1:489-12866 GCF_000690835.1 Fulmarus glacialis
TCTCCAACACGGCCTGTTGCTCTGATAAGTTCCCAGGGGTGTGGAGAACTTGCTCCCAGAATGCCTGTCCCCCTCCTCGCTGGCAAGGAGTTCCCCAGACAAGACCACCCATTGCGAGCCGGTCTCCCTGCCATGCCAGCACTAGCTCCTGTAAAGTCAGGCTTTAATAAACTGGCCCTTCTCCCCATGAAGACAAACTGGAGTGAGCATGCTGGCTGGTGGGCATAATGGTGGCATTAGCTCTGAAAAGAAGAAAGCATCAGGGTCAGGCCTGGGGCTGCTGGCATTGGGTTTTTTGTGTGCTCTGCACCAACCAAATGAATGGTGCGATGTGTGCGTGCTGGGGGTTGGAGAAGGTGCCTGAAGGGGAAGCGCTTTGAACAAGCGGCAGGCAGAAAGTTAGTGCCTCCAGATGAGATTTGCGAAAGGGCAAGTGCCTTCGGACAGGACCCTCTTCCTGCAAGGAAATAGGATTAATTTCCTCCTCAGTGGTAATGGGGCAGCATGTGGATCTGCAACATGTGCTAACACACAGAGCTGAAATGTGGTAAATGCAAGCAGAGTCTTGTTTTCCAGCCTCACGAGGCATTGACAGGGCATCTGGGTCACCCCATCTGTGGAGAGGTCATGAAAACCAGTTCCCATGATGCTGAAAAGATTCCCTTGATGCAAACACCAGGCCATTAGATAATTCGTCAGTTAGTGTCAGCGGGAACACATCAGTGGCACGCTGAGATCTCAAAGTGCATTTGTAGTCTAGAGCATCCTTTCTTCCCTTGAGAAGGTACATCGATGGGATGTGACATGTCCAAGAGCCTGATGCAAAGAAGGAACAGAGGCAGGAATAGAAGGAGGGCACCTGGTTCACCAGCTGGCACTCTGTCCGTGAAACTTCATCTGTGTGTGTATGTATGAGGCATCCAGCTCACAGTTTGCTGATTTTTGTCATGCCAGAAGACTTCTGTGCAAGTTTTGGTGCCCATTCTTCAGGCGGGACCACTTTTGTTGGGAGGTTTTGCAGATTTCACAGATTTCTTTCCAAGAGCCCAGACTTACTCACTAATGCATGAAAGTATGGATACCATGTTCAAATGAGGGCAATTAATAAATGAGTAGTGGAACAACCTCCCCAGCAATGTCTGGGAGTTCCTCCTTTATTATCCTGCTTGGAAAAGAGGAAATTTTGTAACTAAAGAGCAGGACTCTGGAGATCTGGCCCGTGGCCTTGCCAGGGATTCTGTCTGACCTTGGACACGTCACCGTATCCCCACGTCTGAGTTCCCCCATCTGTTAACACTTGACCTTGCTTTGTTCTCAGAGGTTTGCTCCCTGAGATCTATAGAGCTTTGGGATGCTGGCAGAGATAGGCATGGAAGCACTGAAATACTTGTCTCAGTGCTGTGAAGGCCCCTTTCACTAAACAAGCACCCTTTGTGGTCCCTTGAATGGACCCTTCAGACGGGCTTCCCTGGTAAGCGAGCGACAAATATTCGTACGTTACAGGTGACTGAAATGCAGCCGACGTGCCCGGCTGCTTTTTGCTGGCTTCCAAACTAGCTGCTTTACATCTTTAGCTGCTGCCTTTCATATGCATTTATTGCCATTGTTGCTGTCTTCTTTACCACAGTTAGGCACGGGCTGGGGTACAGCCCTGCTGTGCCAGGAGCATGGGTGCAGGAGGAGACAGTTTTTGCCTTCTGTTGCTGGCACTGTAACTAGAGGAGAGATGAAGGCAGCTTTGTTTTGCATATGGGAAAGTGGAGAGACAAAATGGCTTGCTCAAGGTGCTACAGGGAGCCTGTGGTAGCACAGGGAATTGAGTTTTGATCTCCCAAGTCCATGAGGATCCCTCCGTTCCCTCTGTCCTTTGTGCTGCACCCTGCCACTTGGTGAGACAGAAACCTGTATATGTACTTTCCATATGTTGTGTATGCATTAAAATATCCACGTTGCAGTTTCCACTGCGACCATCCCCTTGGTCTGGCCTTCTGGAGAGAAATGAATGTTTGGTCAATCCTTGTAAACCCTGAGACATTCCTCTGGCTTCCATACAGACCTGAGGTTTGGGCCAGGAGGTCTGAGAATCTCCAGAAAATCTGGGACACATGTTTGGAGTCATGTCCAAATAATAGTAAGAGTTTCCAGGAGGGTTTATACTCTGTAAGAGCCTCTCAAATTCTCCTTCCATGCCTAGGGAAATTGAGGCAAACTTAAAGCAACAGGACAGGGGGTCTTGACTCTGGGGCCAGCTGCAGAGTTCAGAAAAGATCCCAACCCAGCCTGGAGTGAGTTTCACTCTGGGTAGTTAGTGTACTGAAACCCTGAAAGCTCTGGTTGATGACATGGTCTCGGTTTGCATCTTTACAGGTAGAAAACCAATAAAAGGTCTCTATTTAAAAAGGCCCTTCAACGGCTTTCAGCAAACTCTGTCCATGCAGGGGTTTGACCTGCTGGGTTTGCTTTTCTCTAAATTAACTTGCTTCTGCTGTTTGTAAAGGGAAAACTGATAACAGAAAGCAACCTGTTGATTAATGTAGATGCAAAAGCCCAGATTACAATCTGGTGAACAATTAACTTTGCAGAGTCGATCTGTAATCAGACGGAGCATCTTTTGCTCTCTCTTTACATTTCTAATCAAGGTTTCTTTTCAGGTAGCATTTTGCCTGCAGCCAGTGTTGCTCATCTGCTGCTTGTTTGCTCAGTCGCTCACAATCTTAGCTCGTATCTTTGTCTAGCCAGCCTGGCTGGAAGAGAAGCTTGTGTGAAATTATTTTCAAGCCACAGAGCAGAGCTAGGAAGCCTTTAGAGATGGCTGGGGTTCTGTGCTTCTGACACCGCTGCAATCTCTCATGTCTCTTGTTCTTTCTTTGCCTCCCTCCTTTCTTGCGGCTTATTCTTGCTGTATCTCCAGTCACAACTTGAGATCTGTATTCTCTTGCCTTCTGGGTTTCCTCGCTGTGTTAGGGATGAGCTCCAAGCCACCACAATTAAGGCTAGATTTTTGCAGGCAGGCTAGGCATGCCTCATTCCCACTGGGAAGTGTCCACGTATCTTCAGCACAGCATGCTGCCCGCCCACTGGGCTGATCTCTGCTAATGGTCAGAAAATCCGACCATTTCTTTTCACACCTGAGCAGCAGCTGGGCTCTTCTTAAAATTCTCACTCGTGTACTGAATGCATAATGCACCACAATTTCAACTGTAGGCAGCACCTGCGGGAATACAGCTCATGAAGCGGAAGGATGCTCCAGGCTTTGGGGCACTTGCTTCAGAGAGTTGGATTCAGATGCCAGCACCAGCTCTTCTGGTTTTGTTTGTGGCTTTTCTGTGCTCCCATCTTACATCAGGTACTGTCCCTGCCACACCAGGGTGCTGGGAGGATAAATAACTCCAGAAGTGTTCACGCTGTGGAACGGAGCGGTTTGACTTGCTGTTTTCAAAGATGGATGCTCATTGCTTTTTGGGAACCAGGTCTCCCAGAGCAGCTCAGGTGGAGACAGTTCAGAGCGTTCTCGGGCTGTGCACAGACAGCCTGGGTCTGACGCTGACCCGCTGTGAGCCTGGCCCTGTATTCTGCTTCCCTTTTATCTTCCTTTGTGGATTTAAATCAGAGGTATTTTGAAGCAGGGACAATTTCTCATCACTGCCTTTTGCACAGCGAATCCTCAATCTCTGGGGCCAGCAGGCGCTACCATAACAAAAATAATAAATTGAGTTGCAAATTTCTGATACAGAGCTGTCATTGCCTGGTACCTGTCACCTCTGCCAGCGTTGCAGGAACACGTGGTATCATCAGAGCTGTTACTGCTTGTGATGCATAGAGGAGGAAGCGAAGAGGATGGAGTGGTGTTGGGTTTACTGCCCTTTCCTTAGTGCACGGGGAGGGGAAAGCATGGAGCTTCTGTGTGCACCTGGAAGGAAGGGTGCTGCTACTGAAGACACTTCATTGCCAGTTAGTGGGGCATTCAATCCAATTATTTTGTTACTTTTTAATTTTGTTAATTACACCCAAACAATTCACCCTTGCACCACTCTTGAGCTAGTACTATCATCTTCATTTATCAGGGAAACTGAGGCAAGGAGCATATATTCCTGGTGTTAGCAAGGTCCCATCACTGGTGGCACTGGATCTCAAACCTGAGGTCTGATACTCCTTCCAACACGTGCTGGTTTGTGCTGGTCTGTAGCTAACAGCCCGACTCTCGCTGTGGTCTGGGGTGACATGAATTTTATTTGTCTTTTGGGCACCCTTTCAGTTCATGCTCATGACCTGCCATGCAGTAATGTTTTTATTACTGAAGACTTCTACATGAACCCTCTCCCCCTCCCTCTCTCTCTTCCCCAACCTCTGAAATGCTCAGCTGTTTCCTTTAAAACAACCTAAATTTCCCCAGCCGGGGGGCTTTGGAGTGGGGCAGGGGGCTGGAGTTGTACCAGTTTCATGGGGTGCTGCTGTTGTTTTGGTGACTTTTAATTGAATTGCTAAATTAAAAAGGAGAGGCTGTTGAAGCTGACCATAAACACTGAAACCTCTGAAGAAATCAAAATGTGCCTTTTTTGGGAAGCAGAAACATTCCAAACGTTCCATTTATTTCTGCTATTTCTGTATTTTGATTTAAATAGTTTATTTTTACTCGGTCTATTTAATTATTTGGTAAGTGTTAATATGCTGGTCACTCAGGGGTTATGATTCATGATCCCAGTTAGATTTAGCTGCAAACCCTCCCCGCCGTTGCTTCTCCCTTGCACCCATCTCTGCCCACTCTTGAAGCCATATCTTTTTTTAGTTGATAAATCTGACAAGGTTTGTGAACGGGAGCCTTAACTCTGCGCTTGTGAACATGCACATGCATATAAATTCATCGGTGGTGTTTTTTTTCTGTATTCCAGCATGGGACATCACCTGGAGCTTGGTTTTATGCCTTCTAGCATGACTTGAATTATTTGGTGGAAAGCCTCTTAGACTGGCAGCTTATGCACCGAGCCTGTGCTGGAGCAAATGCTGCTGATCTATAGATACCCAAAGATGCAGCCAGGAACTTACAGGGATCTTCAATAGCACTTTGGGTTTGGTTTTTTTGTATTTTGGACTTTAAAAGTCTAGTTTGAAGAGTATAATAGCAGCTGAAGTGATCTCTTTTCACCCAGAAAATGCGTCCTCCTATTGCATCTGCCCATGTTGGTAGGTTAAACTCCACTTTCTGCCTTCCTTCACCAGATGCTCAAGTGGTGTAAATCAGCATTGCTCCGCTGAAGTCAGTAGACCCGCAGCAGCACAAGACATGGCAATTTTGTCACCAGCCAAGGCTGTGAGTGTCACAAATCCTCTCTAGTTTCGTAGTAGGATCTCTTCTGTAATGTGTGCTCATGTCATCTCTGCTGTCACCCAGATAACACAGAGAACTAGAAACTACCACTCATTTCTGCAGTACCAGCATCGCCAGTGACCTGGTAGAGAGTGTGCTTCAGACATTCAGGATCCAGTCCTGATACAGTAGATCTGGGCAGCAGTGATCTATAAACAACAGATCCAAGGAAACGGTGCTGCAGTAGTGGTTTGGAGGTAGGATCCAGGGCCAGATCTCCTGGACTCTTGTCCTGGCTGTGCCACTGACTTGCTGTTTGACCTTGGGTGAGTCCCATCCCCTCTCTGCTCTTCTGTATTTGCTGTCTCTGTGGGGGGATTAATAGCCAAATTCACAGCTAGGCTGAGGTGCAGTTGGTATTAGTGAAATGCCTGGCTATCCTTGAACGAACAGCGATCACAGAAGGGTGAGGAACCGTTCCTGTGTTTCTGTAGGCATAATAACCTTTCTAGCGTCTGTTCTCCATGCCTCAAATTGGAGCAGTGATTTAAGCGCAAGGGAGAAGCACTAAGGAAAATCTGTATTCAGCCTAAAGCATATATTGCTCCTTCTGCTACAGATATTCCCGAGGGTTGGTCAGCTTGTAATTATTAACTAATTACTGCTCAGTAATCACTGTGCCACAGGATACAGGAAGTATAGGCAGTCGGGAACAAACCGTACCTCGCAAATCCCAGCCTTTTCTTATCTGTCCTTTGTATTTTGCCCATCGTGGTTGTCTCTGACTTACAGCCCTGCCCATCAAGCTCTCAGAAGGGACATAGCGAGTCAGCCTGTGGCTGGATACCTCTGTGCGCTGTTTGCTTTTCATGTTTGCAATTAGGGGACTGAAGGCCAGTGTTAGTCCAGAACAGGGAACAGCTACATCCCGGACTGCGGCTGCGAGGAGGACCTCTTTTGCAGGTCTGCCAATGTTCCCCATCCTGCTTGAAGACGACCACATCTAGGGGCGAGCCTTTGCAGCCCTCACGATCTGCCTCTACAAAAAGGCATTGATATTGTGTATTTCCTGAGCGTGGCACTGGCCAGAGGAGGTGAATTAGCAACCCCAGAGACTGAAAACCTCTGTTTATCCCAGGAGCAGGTTCGGCACAGACGGGGAGCTGCTCTGCCAGCAGTGCCGCACCGGCATGCCGCGGGCCGCAGGACCTCCTGCGCGGGGTGCGATGGAGTCGGTCCCCGCGGCCAGCTCAGGATGGGTGTGCTGAGCAGAGCTGCCTGTCATTGGGGGTCCGTGGGACATGGGGGACAGCGCAGAGCCCATGTCACCCCTCACAGCAGCCTCAGACGGAGCAGGGGAAGAACCTGCACAGCGCCTCAGTCCATCAGCTGGCATATTTTCTTTTTCAAGGAAGAGCTAGAGTCTGAAATGCTGCCCAGCGCAGAGGAAACTTCTGCAGGGCCAAGTCTCACTGTAGGCTTGTGTGGTTGAGGCAAGAAACCTCCAAGGGATGCCTCAGACTGCCCTGGTCAGAGGAGCCAAGGGGTTTGTTTTTTCCGCCTGTTTGCTTTTCGATTCAAGGCAGAAAACTTCTGCGATGTGGGTCCGAGGTGGGGGAGGATGGGCTGTCGCGGCCATCACAAATCAGCATCGTCATCAAGAGCTGCTTCTCTGCTTGTAGCCAAAGGGAGACAGGGACACGGGGACCTGAAGCTGCAGCAGTGGTAGTTTGAGCCCCGTGGTCCTGGCGTTGACCAGGCGCCTCGGAGCCATTTCAGCTCTTTGGAAGGGTCCCAGAAAGGCTGCGGATGGTCTGGCGGCACCTGGGTAGCCTTCCTAGTGCCTGGGTTTTAGGCAGGAATTTGCAAACACCATTTGCAATGTAAATTGGTATATGTGGGACAGAGAAGCAACATTACCTGCCTGGGAGTCTGAGGAGGAGGCAGAACTAGTGGTTTTAATGCTCTTTTTGGTCATACCTGGGGTGGTTTTGTGTCTCGTCCGAAAGACAATTAAAAGTGCAAAGAGTGCCTCTGTGTCCCCAAACTGCTCTCTCCATTAAATAAACCATCACAACACCCCAGGACACACCGCCCAATGCCACCTTCACATCCCTCCCTTCCACCATGATCCTCCTGCTTTAGCAATAACTCTGAAAGCCCCTGGAAAGAGCAACAGCAGTGAGGAGCTTTCCTGTCACTCTCGTTGCTGCCTGTCCCTAGAGAGCCATGGCTGGGATGTGCAGAGGTGCCCGTTGTGCTGTTGAATTCTTCTCAGACCCCAGCTGCAGCTACGCAGCGATGGAAGCAGGTATTTCCTCTGTGCAAGGAGGTGCAGAGAAAAAGTCCAACTGAATCATTTTAATTCCAGGAAAACATGACACAGTATCGGGGGGAGAAGGCGTATTTTTATAAATTACCATTAGCAGCATGTGTTCTATTTAAGTACTTAATCCCTTTCAATCCCTTCTTATTAATGATTAATTTGCAACTAATCGCACTATGATAGCAGCATCGCAAGTGCAGTTAGTTGCAGCGTGTACAAGCAACCCCACCAATATTAAACCAGATAAGAATTTGGTGCGGTGATGGGAGGGGGGCACCTCAGCTCGGCTGATGCTCTGCTGCGTGAATGCAGGCGAAATCGCTCGTCTCTTTGGGTCTCAGGATTATAATCCTTTCTTATCTCGAGCATTTCCTATGAAGCATACAGCTTATCAGCTTGCGAGGCAGGAGAGGAGTAGAATTGAATACAACCAAGTGAGCTTTGAACAGCCCTGCTTGATGTAGTCCCTTTTCATCTCGCTTTCTGAGCTTTGAGTCTCCTTGACTCTCGTGGCCTGTTGCTGAAAACCACATGGAAATATGTCTGTGTTTTGATTTGGAGGGTGGGAGGGCTATATTTGAAATTATTTCCAGACGTGCTTCTGATGTCTTACAAAAAGGCAGTGGACTGCAGGCCACGGGTCACCGCGTGCTGCAGCCCAGCACCTATCTCTTCCTAACAGTGTCCAAGGACTGGCGAGTCCAACCATGTGTTTTCCTGCAAGAGATCGCTCTCCCTCGCTCTCTTTCACTCTGTTTATCTCATGCTGGGCTCTGTTATCTCCCCCAGTTTCCAAGGCTCGTGCAGAAACCCATCTAGCTTGTCAAGGACACCAGAGCTGCAGGCAAGCTGTGTGGGGGACTGAACCAGTATGCAGTGAGAGTTGCGATAGTTTTTAAAGTGCCGGGGGGAGATGGGTTGGGAGTGAAGAGAGAACGGGAAAAATGAGCTTAAAAAAAAAAAAAAGATAAATTCTTTATTTTAAAAACCACCAAATATACTTGCTTTGTCTGCCATTCCCATGACTGACATTGCAGCTTTCAGGACACCGAGTGGCGAGCTGGCGCTTGGCTTGGCGAAACAGATGTTATTTACAGTTTAACAAGGAACAAGGTTTATCTAAACAGTGTGCGCTTGCCGAGTTCCCAGATATGCATGAAGTGTTGCCCTCCATAGGGAAGTGAGCAGAGGTTTGCAGGCAGTGAGGCATGTTTAATCTGTTTATATGTTTCATCTGGGATATCTCTGTTTGGTATCCAGACGTGTCCATGTTTGGTTTAACATGAAAATGTCGTAGTCATTGTGGTGCTTAGCTGCAGCAGGGTAAGGATATTAGGGAGGTCAGTGTCTCCAGGCAGTGCAGAAGGATGGCTGAGGATGCCCTGCAAGCGTGTGCTGCTCTCTTGGGGATAGAGGTTTCCTGGAAGGCAGCATCTCATCAGGTTTGGGATCCTGGAGAGCTTGCACCATCACGCGGCCTGGGCTGGGCTCTTGGGCAATCCCACAGCTTCCTTGTAGCATCCCTGTGTTTAAGAAGAATGGTGCTGCTGGTACAAAATACCTGATAAAGAGCTTCCTGAGCAGAGGAGGTACAGCACGGACATAGCAGGACAGTCTGATCTGCAAGCGCATCCCTGTCCTGAGCTGCCCAGGCGGAGGGAGGTACACCGGAGGACGTCAGGATGAGGAGCAAAGGAGAGGGAGTGTCTCTGCATCTCAGACCAGCCTCCTGTCTTTCTGCTCTCCCAGCTCTTTCTAAGGAAGCTGGTGGAGGAGGCAAGACAGTTAGTGGGAAGGTTGCCGTATGGGCACACGTTCAGGATGGTTGGCAAGCCCCAGATCTCAGGAGCTGCCATACATCTGGGGGAGCCCCTCATTTAATGTCGATTGTGCTTGTCAGGTCCTAAGTGGAGCAGGACTATTTGAGGATCCGCTTCATTTGCTTTCACTAGTTGTTCCCTGAGACATTTGCTGCTGTGAAAATCTCTTTTGGTGTTTTTTTCTGCATTATTCCTTCCCTGCGTGTGGCCCAGACAACGTCTGGTTTTCACTGTGTTGCCCAACCCCTGGCCCTTTGCAAAGTGGAAATGCTTCATGTGCAGAAATAAGGAGTTAGTGTTATTGGCGGCGGTATCAGCACTGAGATCTGAGAAGCCAGAGGAAGAATGGCAGGGACACTTGGCTCCCTTCAGATTATGGAGAAAAACTTGAACATTGAAGTGGGGAGAGGGGAGAGAGCACGGGGGATGGGAGAGCAAGTGAAATCCTTCTGTACAGGTCCAGCTTTAAGAGTTTGCAGCAGCCGGGCACACGTCGTGCATCCCCCTGAGGCAGGCAAAGTGCTGTCGGCTTTCAAGGTGGTGCATGTGCACGGGCCAGGGGCAAGGGAGAACCATCCCCGGAGGCTGTTCGTGCTCATGCAAGGGTGTCTCAAAGCCTGGCATCTAGGCAGCAACACGGAGCTCTTGCCAAGTTCACTGCCTCAAAACAGTGCCCTTATCACGCTGGGATCCCTGGCAGCTGCCTCTTGATTCAGGAGGCTTTTTAAATCTCCTGCCTTCCTCCAGTCTTGACAGCAGCTTAGTAGAGCAGAAGTCCCTGATCACCAGCTGGAGCGAGGACTTGAGCAATCCCTTCTCTCATCGTGAGGATGAGGTGTGGACTCTGGATCTGGGAAGCAAAGCCAAGCCAGAAAGATCACACAGATGCCCACCTGCACATCTCACCCCCGGCTGGAGCTCTAAGCACCACTGCGGTAATCGTGATAAGGAAGGGTCCGGATAAAAGATATTGCACCATTACTCTTCCCATTATGGGGGAGACAGGATGCCAAAAGTAATTACAGTTTGTGCTGTGCTTTGAAATCCTCTGATTCCTCAAGCGTTGGCTCGTCATGCTCCCTACCTGTGTGGCTGCATTTCCCTCACATCTGAGGGAGAAATACATACACACGTGCGCAAAGCCCTCCAAGGATGAGTGCACAACTGGTTTAAGATTAAATACCAGATTAGTGCAATCCTTGGCAGGGAAGTAGACTTGCAGTGTTTGCTCACTACCTTACTACCATGTGACTATTCCAGAGCTTTAAATAAAACAGATTTGAAACCCTGCTGCAAAGAGTTTTATGTGCCTAATGCCAAACAGTGGTACCACTGCTCCAGAGCACAGTCCTGGGGAGAAACCCAGTCCGTAGCTGGTACTGTAAACTGTGCAGTAGGTTAGGAACACCATCCACTTCCATTGATTTCTTTTCCTGTTGCTGCATAAAGATCCATCCGAGGGCAGTGGGGGGCTGGTTTATTAGCGGTGTTGGCTCCAAGGAGCTGCTGGACCTGAGCTGGGAGCTTGCTGGGGGAGGAAGGAGCATTAATCCTGTATGAAGCTGTTTGTACAGTCTCTCCAGCTCCTCCTCCCATTGCCAGAGTTGGGTGGCATAGAAATCCAGGTATTTACAGATTGTAGAGCATAACTGGAAGGGTCTCAGCCCTTTTATAAGTGCGGTTTATCAGGGTAGAGCAAGGCAAGCTGGACTCCGTGCATTTCTAGTCTCCTAGAAAATGCGTGGCAAAGAGCCAAGCTCTTAATTGCTTTGAGTGCTTGTGGTGGTGCTGCTTCTTATAAATGTTGTGCTTCTGTTTATGTTAAAATCGTTTTCTGTTTTTTTGGGGAAATTCGGTCCTGTCAAGATCCTTTGATACCAGGATCCCTCTGGTAAGACTTTTCACGAGGATCTGGCTTTCATTTCTTCTCTTCACTTTTTTGTTGTGCGCTGGTTGCTGTCCCCCTCCTTTTCTTTGCACCAGAGGTAGCTGCATTTCACAAATTCCATGCGACTATCGGATGTACAGGATGTAATTTCTGGTCCTTTAAATACCCTCTCTAGGAATGCTTTTAGAAAGGGGACCCAGGCAGCAGGGCTGTGTGATCCCTCTGCTCAGCTGTCCCAGCGGAGCTGAGGCAGCGTGATGCCAGTTGGGCTGTGATCAGACGCCTGGGCAGCAGGTCAAAGCTGACTCCTGTGTCTGCCTTCCACATTGCAGCTGAAGAAATGAATTACCCCCAGTCCTCATTTTGCACTGATACCATCCTTTCAGTCTTGTTCTCACGTGCCAGAAAGAGAGGTCTTAGGTGGAAGATGAAATCATGGGTCACAGGAGGAAAATTCCAGTATTTTCTGTTAAAGAGAGAAGGAGACAACTTATCCTGGCTCCTCCTGACCACTGCAGGGAAAGTGAATCCTGGCTTTCCACGAGCTCTTGTCTGCGTGGCAATCGCAGACAAGCTTGCAGCTCTGGGAGCTCTGCGTGGGCTGGGGAAAGAACGAAAGCTCTAATTAAAAAAAAAAAAAAAAAAGGAAAAGGAGGAAAGAAAATAGCAATTAAGAAGCCAGCAGACCCTACATATCCCATGCTGTGTAAGTGTGTGGATGACAGCGTTGCACAGCTTCATCTAGTGGGATGGAGCTGCAGGTGTGCCGGGGACATCGCTGGGGGAGAGGCTCAGTGGGACTTGGTCTCTCCTGCACCAGGGATCGTCTCCCGTAACGTGGATCCTCCTTCCCATCTAGCAATAAAGGAAGGGATGGTGCTGACAGCCTCAGCCACAGGTTAAATGCTCCTGGGAGAGAAAATAAAAGGCTTTGTGTTACTGAGAATGACTTTCTTTGGCAGTTGGAAGCTGGCACCCTCCTCGCTGTCTCTCCCAGCCACCTGGGAATGCTGGCTGCCAGCTGCGGGGATGGCAGTG
>NW_009189954.1:12879-37300 GCF_000690835.1 Fulmarus glacialis
TCAGCAGGATCCATCAACACTTTCTTGGTTGTGCTTGTATATTCAGGAGCCTCTGTCACTTTTGGGGCGTGACATGACAGCCAGGTAACGGGGTGGTGATGCTGGGAGAGGGCAGCACAGGACATCGGGTCTCCAAGGGGCTTGTGAAGAGCAGGCAGGCTTCACAGCGAGGTCCCTGCGGTGTAGCAGGAAGAGCCGATCTGCCTCGGATGCAGCTTGGATTGTGTTAGTTAATTGTCAGTCAGTAATCGGTTGAGTGTCATAAAAGGGAAGGACCAGGCTGGCCTTTGCTGGTAACGTTCCTCTTCAGTAACTACTCGTGTTGATATTGCAGTAGCTACTCACTGTGCGGGGAGCTTGGTTTACACATAGCGCGATGCTTGTTGTGAAGGACGTGCCCGCTGTGTAATAAAAGGATGAAAGGAGAAAGCGAGTCACGGAAGAGGGGAGAGAATGGCTAACTATCATGCAGCCGATCAGCAGCACCTCCAGGAGCATACCTGAGCTGTAAAGTGCTGCTGCCTCAGCAACCCCAGCACAGCTCTTTGCTCCCAAGCGTCACATTACAGCCCAGGCCTCCTGGGTCGTGGTCCAGCACCGCCGTATGAGCGAGACAGTGCTGCCATCACGGTGAATGCTGCCAGTGGGACACGTGCCCGATCTCACAAGCTACCATAAGTTAAGTCTCAATAACTTAGATAGCTGCCGCAGCAAAATTGAGTATCAAAGGGAGCATCTGTCTCAGAGCCAAATGCAATTGTGTTGGGCTCCAGGGGGAAAAGTCGTGCACTTTTGCTGAGACTCATTTCCCCACTGCCAGCCCTTCTGGTGCAAACCAGCAGTGATGGATGGGTTGGAGCAGGGGATCTGCTGATCTGTAGCGGCTGCGAGTCTGGACCGCTCATCCCCTAAAGCCGATGAACGTACCATAGAAACACTGACACGACCACCTTCGGGGCGGCGCGGCACAGCAGACAATGTGAGCACTGAGCTCCCACCCGTGACTGGGATGTCTGTGGTGGACAAACTGGCTATTAGCAGTCTATTGTTGTTCCAGCTGAACATGGGACACTTTTCTCAGGTTAGCATCGGCTGAGGAATAAGTGCCTAGTGTTTTGAGGCTGCTGGAATAATGACCGTCATTTTAATGCCTTCCTCGGAGCTGCCCTGATCTCACCAAGAGCCGGGAAGGGAAGAGCCAAGTGAGAACTGCTGACTGCACCGCACAGGGCTGTGGACACAGAGAAAGGCAAAATATACAAAGGCAGAACAAACCTCCTTTGTGTGCTCTTGTTACTGGGCTCATTGTCAGGACTGGGACAAACGAGAGTGGAAATGCACATCTAGCAAAACGGCTTTCCTTCCCACTCTCACCCGTGCATCAAGTACAGGTTATAAAGTCTCCAAAGGCTGGGCTTGCAGGAAGTTTTCCATAGCATTCACCGTTCCCAGACTATCTTCACGTCTGTTTGAGTCTCAGAGATCTGTACGTGCTCCATGTGGCTTGTGCTTTGCTTGTGTCATTGTCTCTTAACAACAATTTACCAACGAGTAATTGCAATGCTGCAAGTGAGGGAGAGAAACCCTGCTGTGCCGGGCGCTGTACACCCCACAAGCCTGTCTCACAACCGAGGAAAATGCAAACAAATTGGAAGGGAGGAAGGATGCGTTGTCATTCTTGATTAATAGCTGGGGAAACCGAGGCTTGCTGAGAGGGTCAGAGCCAGAGTGGAAGCCAGTCTTATGCATTTGCTACAGGATCATTTTTCCGCCCAAGCCTCCTCCGAACTGCAGACGTGAGAAGGGAGGACAGTGATCTCCTGGCTGCCATAATGACATTCCTGGTGCACTGCATTTGTTGTAATCATGGAAGCCAGTAGTACAGGAGAAAAAAAAATTGCAACGTGAGAATGGACTGACTCCCTGGGGACCCCAAGTTCCCTTTTCAATCATGCCCAGCACAGTCGCTGCCCTGGAATGATGGTCTTGCTGTTTGCTACAGGATTCCTGGAGATTAATAGGAATTGATTGCACTCCCATCCCTGCAGGACCTTGACCTCCTGGCAGGGGCTTTGCTCCCTGTGTAGGAGGGAAATGTCAGGCCCCCTGAATAGCAGAGCTGAGCAGCGGGAGGCAAATGTGGAGGGAGGAGATCTGGCCTTGCTCTCTCCCCTTATCACTCACCTTTAGGGGACACTAATTGCTGCAAAGGGCTCCATAGAAAATCGCCCTCGTGGCAGCTCCATCTGATGGGCAGGGTCCGCTGCCCATCCCAGAGGCTGAGCAGTATGCGGCCCCGGCTCTGCAGGGCAGTGCCGATCCTCGCTTCAGCTCAGAGCAGCCTCTGTCCATCTGAACTAATCTACCCGGGCACTCGGACTGTGCTTTGCAGCATCTGTCACGGGGAGGGAGCGGCTGGGACCTTGTTACCCCAGGGAGGATTTCATGCCGACAGCTGAGCAGCCGGGGAGACGTTCATTTGGTGGTCAGGGGCTGATATCCTTCCCTGCCCCTCCGACCTTGCCCTGGTAGAATTCCCAGCTGCTGTAGAAAATCCAGCATCGCCCCTGGTGTATGTCAGAGTCATCCTCAGCATGCTGTAATTTCCCTCTGACTCCCCGGAACAGCCTCAAATCTCTCCCCGTCCCCCTCCGTACACCTCCTGAGGACCTGACTCTGCCCCTGCCGAGGAAATTTGGAGCGGAGGAGGAATTCGGGTTGTGCCGAGCTCCTGTTTGCAAAGGAATGTGCACCATGGAGGGGCCGAAATCTCTCCCATCGCCTGTGCTCAGCGGTCTTGGCAGCTCATGCTACTTTTCCCTGCCCCTCGTCTGCACTGGAGCTTGGGAGGGAGCACATCAGCTGCCCAAAACAGAGACCTGCTGCTGGCCGGTGGGGAGGGCTGCTTGGCCCATGGGCTACGCTGGCAGGCTTTTGTTGGGTCTGACTTTTGTCTCCATGCCTTGCGATGTGAGGAGGGGCACGTATTCAACTGGTGCCTCGATTCGTTGTTTGTTTAGCCCTGTAGCCACATGCAGCGTTGCATGATAGCAGTGTTTGCAGAGCAAATACAGCTCTACGAGCAGAATTCACCATTTCTCTCATACTTGCAGGAGTGAATCAATGCTACCTAATAGCTAGAAGCATGAGCCGTAACTGCTGAATAGGACTGTTCATTTTGCCTTGTAAACACAACTGCTAATCTCTCTGGGGATAAAAAAAAGCTTTAAAAAAGCATACTATTCCCTCCAAGCCTTCCACCCTTTCAGCTGGGAAATGGGGGCAGGAGTCTGTTAAAATGGTAAGAAAAAAATGGAGCCACTTATCATTTGTGAAAAGCAATAAAGTGGTTATTGCTTGAAAGCCTTGCTTCCGAGCCCCTGCAATATGCTGAAGGAGAAAGGGGATAGTTTCATACACTGATGAGGGCTTGTCTGTGTCTAAAATACCTGTCTCTTGAATTCCACAGCAGAGAGCCAGAGGGTTTTGCTGTACAAATGCAAGAGAGATTCATGTGGATAGTCACAGCCCGAATGCCTATGGGAATAGTTCACTGAAAAATAGCGAGCACAGTTATTGCTAGTGCAGCGAATACGGCTTTGAATTCAGTGTTTAAAGAATCGTTAACATCTTTTCTTCATCATGTGATGAGCTTTCCTGACGGGATTCAGCTTTGGGCTCTTTGAAGTGTTTTAGCCAAGTATTTACTATCTGACTATATTACAGTAAATGCAGATCATTCACACTGCTGGCTTTAATCCCTGTTTCTTGGCCAAATTCCAGCCTGAGTGATTTCATTTTTGCCTGTTGATGCCTAAATTCCTTATTGCCATTTTAGACTGCTTCTTCCCGTTGTGTCCTACCATGCAACGTCGTGTTTCTGCATATTGTTGATCAGCCGGCTTCTTCCATCCCAGAGATGACTACAGTTCAGGGGTTGCTGTAATCCCCTTTGAGATCCTTCAGGCTGTAAAACAAGTGATGTCATTGCTTTGCTTAGCAAGTGTCACTTTCTCTCAGAAAGTCAATAAATGCCTCCACCTCCTTTACTACATTCCTGCAAAACATGGTGGAAAAAAAGAGGCAGTCGCTAGCAATTCTTCCTTTGAAATCCATGCCGGGAGAGAGGGCTGGGCTGCTCCGTTGAGCTGCAGAAGGGGATGCCTTTTCTCAGAAGAAATGCAGCCAGAGGGAGGACGAAGCCCCTCGCACCCCACGGTACTGCCCAGGGCAGTGTGTGGGGAGGGGTGCCCGCTGGGGACCCCGCATCACCTGCCCCATGCGATGTGCTGCAGCCTTCTAGCATGCAGGTCGCGGGATGCCATGCTTACAGGAGGGGAACAAATCCTAGCTTTAGGGCATCTGGATCCAAGTGGCCACTCGGGACAGGACAAATTCCTCTCTGGGAGCAGTGGAAGGCTGAGAACATGAACAGTCCCACAAATTCCAGCTGACAAACACTTTAATATGAACCCCATCACCAGATGCCAAGTAGGTCCGGGTCTAGCCACAATTGCACAGAGCCATAAAGATAATGAGTACAGGGCAGGCTTGTGCATAGCAGGAGAGGTAGCTAGCGATGTCGGTGCTATTTTTACCCCCACCCCACTTCCTCTCCGAGGAGTTTTATATTTAGCAGCCTGTAGCTGCTGGCACTCCAGTGGGTGACAAGGCGGGGAAGGATTCGGGCTGCAATTTGTGGAGCACAAATTTTTGTCGGTGCGAAGCTGTTTGCCTTCTAAACCATTTGCACCGTTTTGAGAAGGGTGAGTGGACAGGGGGGAGGTGGAAAGACCCTTTCCCCTCATATGCTTCTTCATTCACCTGGAGATGGAGAATCTTTTATATTCCCTTTATCTTTCCTGGTCCTGGAGTCAAGGGCCCTTCTGGGGGCTATGGATTGGCTTGGTGGGGGATTGTCAGAGCAGGAATTGCTCAGCAGCTCATGCTGAGCACCTTCCCGTGACCTTCTGGTCCTGCGGTGTGGCTTGCTCTCTTGACCATCCCGTGCCACTCCCTGCCAGGGTGGGACTTTGTCCCCAGCGTGGCAGGGTGACTGCTGTCCTTTGGGCACGGCAGGCGTGGGGAGGGTTGAGCGGCTCTGCAGCAGCCCCCAGCCCTCCAGCCCAGTCCCTCCCAGTGCCAGGCAGGGTGCTCTTTCCAAAACGGCAGGAAAGGGGATGGTGCTCAGAGCTGGGATCTCTCCTCCTTGGTACTGCAAGTGTGTTATCCAGCAGGTAGATACACTTCTTTCATCCACTGTTAGGGGTGCACATGATTGCTAAATCTCTCCTGAAACACAGAGCCTTCCTCTCCAAGCTGTGATTTAAGCATCTTGGGGGACTGGCGAGGGGCAATCTCGTCCAACTCTTTCTCTCTTCCCTGCCGGTTTCTGGTGAAGGCAGCCTGGCATCTTCAGGTGGATTTGAAGTCAGGTCATTGCAGCACTTGCTGCTGCGAATGTCTCCTTGCACTTGCTGTGTTACAGACATGTGCAAGGGTCGCTCAGGATGCTACCAGAGTGCAGTTCATTAGTGTAACCTTCACCAGAGATGCGTGGAAACTTGCTTATGCCCTAATTTGAAAGGATAATCACTGGGGCTTATCTGAACATTAATGTTGAAAGATTATCTTTCGTTTGAGCCTCTGTTGTACCTGCTGGGAGCATCGCGGATTTCCCCTGAGCTCCTGTTTCCTGTTTGGGAGTAAAACAGTGCCTAGCACAGGAGCCTCTGTAGCTTTTACTAGTGCCACTTTAGCAGCGTCAGCATGCGCAGCTGGAGCAAAACACTTCAGGTCGATTTAGTTCCTTGGCTGCCTGCAACACTAGTGGCATTTCCATACACCAGCAGTGCCTCGGTTAAAACTTGCTTAGCTTGCAAGGTAGGGCACCAGATCAGAGCCATGGGCTGGGAAAACGGTCTCCAAACCAAGTGTCAAGCTTTGCCTTCCCTTCAGAAGGAACAGCACTGCTTGGAGACTTTATTCTTGGCCATGAGGAAAGCACCCACATGGAGACTTTGTTAATGCAGCATTCACTAGTGCCAGTATCTTTGTTGTCAAAGCATGTTTCTGTAGTGCCGAGAAAACATTTAAATGTCTGAAGCCTGAAGTGGATGTGTCTAGCATCCTCCTGCCTCGCTTTGCAACTCAAAGCAGCCTCCAACCTCCCTTCCCACCCCCAGCCAAACACCCCAGCCCTGATTCCAGGTACACAAGCATTGCAGTCGAGCCTTCAGCTTTAGGGTTTTGCAGCATTAAAGGTGGGAGATGAGTGGGGATGTTTGAGGGGTGTGAGTGGTGAATCCCAGGGATTTTCAGGGGATTGCGCCCACAGCAGGGTGCCATGCCTCACAGCAGAGCATGGCAGACACGCAAACAGAGTGTTTATATTGCTGATGGATAATCTTTTAAGCTTTCAGATGCAGGCATGTCAACCCAAGTGTTCCCGTTGCCCTGGCGACGCGATGCATTAGCTCCCGGATGCCGTGTCTGATCGCATCAGTCTGGAATGTGATCACTGTTTGTTTGTGCTGATAAGCCCCGGAGGGGGCTGGGACGGAGCAGGGGAAGAGGGCTGCTGAGCTGCAGTGGGGACTCCCAGGAGTAGGGGGGCCGACCTGCTCCAGGGGTGCGGGAGAAGTCATGGGATGTGTGTGTCGGTGCAGGAAAGAACCGCTCTGTGAACCGCTCTGTGTAGCTTTTGATGCCTGTTTGTTACCAAGGGATGATTTTCCCCTTAAGATCCTCCCTTGGGCTGGTGGGTGAGAGTAGCATTAAAGGAGTCCGGTGCTGTAAAATGGAAATCCCTCGCCAGACAGGTTAGAGGGTTGAGACGATAAAGGCTGGTGGAGGAGCAGCCCTACGCTCATCAGATTGGGAGGGGGAGAGGGACAGACCCAAACCTCCTTGGGCCTGGGACTGGAAGGGGCAGAGCTGTGGCTGGTTGGGGGTGAGACACTGATGTTTGGAGTCCAGGGAGCAGGGAGCGTTGGCTGTTCGCTAGGTCTGTGCTCGGCGGGAGGAACACCTGAGTGCAGTGGGGCTGGTGCTAAAGACCAAGCCCTGCACAGGCAGCTCTGCAGCCCGGTCCCATCTGCGCTGCTGAGCTACAGACGGGCCTGGCAAGAGCCAAAGTAGGAAAGGCAAAGCGGCGTGTGGCTCCGAGACACCCAGAGCGAGCTCCCTCAGCCTACTCATGTGGCTGCTCAGACCCAGCACGCTTCGCCATGTGCCCCTTGAGGGTTTTCTTCATTTAAGGGTTTTATTGCTTTAATCAGATCCCTGGCTAAGGCGATTCTAATGCCCATACAGGATGAGTCATTCAAGAGCTTGTGAGCAAGCTGTGAGCTCAAAGCATCTCCCCTTGCTGTGGCTCTCAGGGATCCCCCCAGCCGGTACTGGCTTCACTTGGCATTTTGCTGCTGGCTCAGGAAGTCTTTCTTGCAAGGGCAAAGCAGAGACCAAACTGCCAGGGGAGAGGTGCCTCCTTGTACAGGGAGGAGTGTGGTACTGAATCTTTTCCGTCACTGTTTACTCTTTCTTGCTTTCCTTCTATTTCTACCCTGCTTTTCCCTGTCCCGGGCAACCCTGGAGTTTCCAAGGATGCTGTAAGGCACAGCCCGTGTCGGTACTTGTGATTCAGTGTGCACAGCCCTGCCCCGGGCTCATCTCTGATAACTAACTCAGAAAAAGCCCCCTGCACTTCTTGACCACAGTCAGCTGTTGAATTCATGAGGAACCTGATTCCTCTGGTGACCATGTGGCTCCTCTTTTGCTTTGACACAGCAGCGGTGCCTCGGAGAAGAGGATGTCCCTGGGGATCCTTGTAGGTCCCCAGCAGGGGAAATTCGGGTCGGGGTGCTGCCAGCCCCAAAGAGCAGGAGCTGTGGGGCTGGGGGCCACAGTCCCATGCATCGTCCAGCCCTCTCAGCCTGCTCTCTTCCCTTCCCCGCAGGGCTCTGCCATCCCTCGCAGCACAAGGTAAAATGAACAAGATGAAAAATTTCAAGCGGAGGTTTTCACTCTCGGTTCCTCGGACAGAGACCATCGAGGAGTCACTGACGGAGTTCACAGAGCAGTTCAACCAGCTCAACAACCGGAGGAATGAAGGTAAGGAGCCCCCAGGCCCCTGCCATGGTGCTGGGGCTGGTCGAGAGCATCTGGGGTCAGCGCTGCCAGCAAGCATCTCCACTGCAGTCCCCCCAGCCTTTCTCTGGGTGTGTTGAGGTGTGGAAAGTTACTGCCCCTTTGTCGGTGTTGCTTCCCCCATCTATCCTGCAGGATTAATAACACCTTGTCATTAAATCTGATCTGAAGAGAGATTTATACTTGCATAAGGAAAGCCTTATAGGAGAGAAAGGTATTTGCACAAAACAGAGAGGAGTGACACATCTGTGGTTAAGGTAGAGAGTGTGAAAGCGTGGGATCTCCTCCTGCCTGCCCAAAAGTGACAGTGCTCTTCGAGCCCTCTCTCCAGGGCTACAGGCTGACACTTCCACCAAGCCAAAGGCGCTGCTCTCTCTGTTCAGGGGAGCATCTGGGGCTCGCTGAACCGTCCTTTCCTCCTGGACCCACAGCCTTCTCCTGGCATGCAGTTTTCAAGGTCCCGGGGAACAGGGAGGTTTAGGGTAAACACCTCCATGAGCAGAATGGGGCACATCCCTTCCACAAGCAGAGCAGCTGCCTCACTGCAGGCTGGGGCAGGCTCCGCTGTCTCTGGCTATGGGCATATCAAGGGAGAGGCAATGCTTGAGGCATAAACTGGGAGCAGATCACGTCGAGGCAGCTGTGCATGGGCAAGCAGGCAGAGCTGCTGACAGGCAGGCGTTTGGAAACCGGATAAAGTTAGACTTGATTCATCCAGGGGTAAATTCGCTGCTGCGGGTGCAAGGCTGAAGGATCACGTCATTGCTGCTGCCTCCTACCAAAACAACTTGCTTTGCCACAGGCCAGCCTGTTCATGTGCCGGTGCCCCCGGCTCCACTCAGGTCATGTTCAAGCTTTTTTCCCCCTCACCCTGCAGCCACAATTGCTAGAAACTTTTGCTGCAAGCAGGGGCTGAGGCCATGATGTAATTGCCTGGCACTCGCATCTGCCCCAGCAGGGAGGGATCGTCTCTCTGCCAGGTAACCTGCTTGAAAGAGGAGATGCAGTAACCTAATTTAGAGCTGGCTTTCCTCACTCCTGCAGCTCCTGATGCTCTTCTTGTCCCTCCGGACACCCAGGCTGCCCTGAACAGCATCCCTTCATGGCCTCCTTCCCTGCTCCCCCCTGCACACACCTCCCCTCACACCCTAGCAAGCAGCGAGGGCTATAATTAGACTTGAGCCCTTAATTAGATGTGCAGAAGCTGTGGGGATAAAATGGTACAAGGCTAAGAAAGTCCTGGGCACTGACAGCTGCTGCTGCTGTTGCCTTCCTTGGGGGACCTCTGCTCTGAGATGTCTGAGCCTGGGCTCGTTATCTCTGCCGTGCAAACCGAGGCTTTGTTGGAGAGGCGATTTCCCCGTTCTTCTGCTTTAATGAAGCTTTGGTCACGGTTCTTCCTTTGCCCTTGAATGGCAAACCAGTGCATGCAGCATCTGCCCCCCCCCCCTCTGACCTCACTCCTGAGGTAGCCAGGAAAGAATAAGAGTGAAATCAGAGCAGACTGAGCCTGGGGCCAGGGCCGAGGGTGTTCCCGACCCCGTGGGTAGAGGCTGGACCAGAACTAGACTGTGACATGGTACGATTAGGAGATCCTCCTGCCTGCACCCGGGAATGCATCAGGGGCTCGGGGTCTGCCAGCACCACCCCATGGGGTACAGCTCCTCGCGTGCTGCTTCGGGACGCCCCGGTGCCAGCCCCCACCGGTTGGTCCCTCCCTGCCTGGACGCGGCACATCCTGGCCCTCTGCCACAGCTTTCCCTCCCTGGTGCCTCCTGCTCCCTGGTGCACGGTTCCCAGTGTGCACCCGCGCCCTCTCCCACGCAGGAGAGGCAAAACACGCTGCCCCTGCCGTACCCACCACCCCGAGCCCACTCCCTCCTGCCCGAGATCTCTTGATTAAGTTTTCCTTGGGGATTGTAAACAACCCCGAGAAGTCACCTCCACGGTGCCCTTAATCTCCGTCTCCTGCAGGCTGCTGCTGTTGTTTATGAAGAGCCCTGACAACCACATTTATCTGAGGCATCTCTTCGGCCATTTAATAAACCCCTCGTGACTGGGAGCTCTTTGCCCACAGCCCTGTGCCAAGAGGTCTTGGTGGGGGCTCGGGAGGGGGAAGGTGGAGGCGCCAGTGCCGGGGGGCAGAGCTGGGGGGGGCACAAGCCCCAGCACCCCGGGGTGAGGAGGCATTAGGGCATGATGTGGGAGTGTGATACTTCAGATGTGTAGGGGGACAGGATCGTTTTGGTGGTGCTGGAGGGGATGAGAAGGATGTTTATCTGCAAGTTGCTCTTTTTCAGGGTTTGATGGTGAGGTTTGGACCTCATGGGAGCTGCCTGGTCTGGAGAAGGCTCTGACTTTAGGGAAGCAGCAGTTCTCTCTGAGGTGTTGGTCTCCTCCATTTTACAGATGGAGAAATCAAGGTGCAAAGAGGCAAAATGACTTCGCTACAGTTGTGCAGAAAGCTGGTAGCAGAGCTGAGACTAGAGCCATGGCAGTCACTCTTGTGCTGCTTCTCTTCCCCATGAAACAGGGAAAAGCTTTGCTTCAGGTTTCACCTTCCTTGCTCAGGATCTCTGAACGTGCCCCTGGGGCTGATCTGCTGTCTGCACGGCAGGCAGGCTTGCCTGCAGTGATCTTTTCTCTCCTGGTGAGCGGATGACCCATGACAGTTCAGGCACTGTGATCACTCGCTCCAGAAACGAGTGCTAATCACGGCAGAGATCAGCACATCATTTTTTCTTTCATCACCTCACACAGCTCCTCAGGGGATTGCTTGCAGTTTTTATTTTCCCTCCAGCATCAGAAATCACAGGTTATCAGCATTCACAGGCAGTCTGCAAATCCTACATGACAGTGGCTGTGAGTGCCTCCACGTGTCCTTGGGGAGAAGGGTGATGCAGAGGCCAGAAGACCTTTTCATTAGATGCTCCAAAAGCATGTGCAGAGCTGCTCTGACTCTGGCAACGGGACAAGGCAAGGCCTTCTCGTGGGCAGAAACCTGCCTCGTCTGTTGGTGGTGCGGTGGGAAATCCCCAGCTCTGTCCTCTCCATCCCGTAACTCTCATGACCTCACCCACAGAGGCTGATAAAACGAGGCCTGAGAGAAGCAGAGCTGGCAAATGGAAAAGCAAACAGCTTTCCAGCCTGGACACATCCCATCACGGGCAATGTCACCTTGATGGAGTCTGACGATGCAGAGAGGGAAAGGGGGTGCCTGTGGTCAGAGCCTAATTCACTCAGAGCCTGAATTGGGGCGTCTGACGCCCCTCCGCCCTGCCAAGCATCCCTCCCCTGGGCAGCACAGCCATTGCTCGGCCACAATGGCTGCTCAGCTGCAGAGGCAGAGGTGGAAGAAAGCTCCTGGGTTAAGGAGAGCGCAGGCTGGGCTCTGTACAATATCTGATATCCTTGACAAAGGCCAGCACCATCTCCACATCCTCAGAGATGGGGAACCTTCTCCATGGCTGCTCCAGCCTCACATTAAGGCTGAAGGCAAGGAGGCTCCTTTCTTTCCTCCTGGGCTTCCCCAGTCACACATTTCTCTCCATACTCCAGATTTTCAGAGGTATCAGGTCTTGGTGTCTCCCATTTGCTTTGATAAGAGCTAGTGGCATTCAGCAACAGCTCCTATCTGTGCCAAGGCTTTGCCCCACACAGCCACCGCCTGGTCTGTCCTCCGAGGCCAAATAAGGTCTCACTATTCAGGCTGCAAAGCCTGTGTAACTCCCAGTTTGCAATGGCATAAATCAGAGCCCGATCTGGCCTTTGGAGTGCAAGGCCACAAAGAAGTGATGATGAGGGGGAGGAAGGAGGGTGAATAATCCAAGACCTCAGTGCAGCCCTGCCTCATGAGTATAACAGAGCTTTGAGAAGAGAGTTCACACTTAGCAAAGTAATTAAAAGTCGTAAGTCAGGCAAGCAGTGAAGGGTTCTGGCCCCTTTCCTTGGGAGATCAAAGCTTGTTTTGGCAAAGGCAGTGTTTAAATACGTTTATAAAGAAAGGTGGGAGGCTCGTCAAAGGCAGCCGCCGTGTCTGCGGTCTCACTTTAATTTGCTTTGATATCCCATGCAGCCTTATTATTTGCAGAGTGTCAGGGCTCGCTGT
The DNA here is from genome assembly GCF_000690835.1 of Fulmarus glacialis. Lineage (NCBI taxonomy): Eukaryota > Metazoa > Chordata > Aves > Procellariiformes > Procellariidae > Fulmarus > Fulmarus glacialis. The sequence continues at coordinate 25,136 of NW_009189954.1, forward strand.
CATCCACATGAAATGCCGAGCAGAGTCAAACAGGCCCTCACGTTTGCACGCCCACAGCTTCTCATCTCCTCCCGTGAGCACCCGACAAGTTCCTCCAAGCCCGGGGGCAACCCCAGCCCTGAGAGAGCATCTTTGCGGGACTGGGCATCCCCGGGTGCTGTGGGCACCTCGCGGTGACACAGGATGGACTGGGCTGGCACATCCCGCCTGCCCTCTCTGGCCCCAGGGCAGCCCAAACACCTTTCCCCTCATCTCTGCAAATCTCTGTGTATTTTTACATGCTTTTCCCATGATATGGTCGTTCACATCCTTTGCGTATCCCATTCCCCTTTGCTGGCACTAGAATGCCCAGGTTGTCATCTTACCTCTGGCTTTACATCTGATGCTCTTGTAGATGAGGAGAGATTGACACTAACCTGGGTGGGCTGCTGGTTCAGGGTGACAGTGCTGCTGGTTTGCACCTTTCAGGGACAGGCTGCATCTTTTACCAAGTCTTTGGGCGTGTTTACCTATGGGAACCAGCACAAATTCACCCAAACTATCATTTAAAGTGGATTAGTTGAACTCCGTTCAGTCAGATTTTAAATGGCCTTCGGGTTTTTTTCAGATAATTTGCTTAGGAAGCGAGCAAGTTAAAAAGATTTGATTCAGTTTAATTGATCCATGTTAATTTTATACCTGTGGTTAATTCAGGGTAAGATTCCTGACTGTTCCTGCACAGACAGATGGCCAGAAAGGGACAGGGACCAGAGTCCCGCAGCGGTCCTGGGAGAAGGGGTGACTCTGTGCCTCGTTCTTGCTTGTCTGCCCAAAAACTCCTGGCACTGTTTCAGATGCTCCCAGGCCCAGTGGCATGGGCTGAACCCATCCCTTACGTGCGGGCTGTCTATCGAGGACACCCTGCGTCTCTTAGCTCGCAGGTCCCCTGGTCCCCCACTGACCATGGCACAAAACCACATCTTTTCCCAGGTCACTTGCCTGCCACCTCTCATCCATCAGATGAGCAAACTGCAGCCAGGTCCCAGCCCTGCTCACCACCCCGTGAAAGCCAGCCCGCCCTCTCCAGTCTTCAGCAATGAGATCATCGCTGGCTGCCTGAGCACATTTGGGATCCGTGCGCTGAAATCTGCATTAGGCGTAGCAGGGGATTGTCTCTGTGCAGCTCAAGGAAAGGGTTTGGCAAGGAGCAGGGCTCAGTGGCTCAGCCTGGGACATCACAGGTCCTCCCTGGGGTGTTTCCCTCCTGCAATGTTCCTCCTTGCTCTGGGGAAATCACTGCAGGGTGCCTGGATGCATGGAGGACACCGGTGCTTCATGGCGGGGTCCTTGGACCCCAGAGGCCTTGCTAACTTGGAGCAAAGTTTAGATAAGAAGGGAGAGTGTTGTATGGCCACCGGGAAGGGGACAAAACGGTCGTCCCTTCTTGGCCCCACACCTTTCCAGAGGGAGGTGCATCCCTCCCTTGGGGAGTTTGTTCTCCCCATCCCAGCACATCCAGTTAGCCCTGCCTCCTCCATCCCAGCACACCCAGTTAGCGCTGCCTCTTTCTGAACGGCCCCTTGGAAACAGCATCTGTGTGAATCAGGGGAATCCACTTCGCTGGGGTCCAGGCGACCTGCGTTGAACTTGTCGATGTTTTTCTGTGCCACTGTCTGGGTCTATGCATGCCAGAATATTCCTGCCAACCAGCTGTTAATTACAGAGTGAGGAGGTTTAAGTGCAAGCCTCAAACTGGAGACCAGAGGGAGCTCAATGGCTTATTTTGTTCTGATTGCTTGCTCCTTTCAGGGTTTCTTGGGCTCAGTGAGGCTTCACACTGGAGTCCCAAGAGAAGAGTTATTTTTCTGAGCTGCTTTGGTTTTCAAGAGAGCTTTTGTGCTTCTAAGGACTGTGTGTCTGTCTAAGCACAGCAGGTTGGGGCAGGAAAGCCTGGAGTGTTTTGTTTTGCAATAAGTGATTCTGCAGCCTTTAATCCCAAACACCTTCTGAGAAACGGTCCCATCCTTGGAGGAAAGTACCCTGAAGTCTGTTAGTTTTGGTGGTTCCTGAGGCAGATTAGGTACATGTGCTTGTAAGCTCCCCAGAGGCAGGGCTCTCTTTCTGTTTTGCTTTTGTACAGACCTAGCACAGAGGGATCCAGAGCCGCAGTCAGGCACCTAGGTGTTCCTAAAGTGCAAATCGTGTTTTGTCTAATGTGACGTTAGTGAAGATAAGGCTGGGAAGTTAAGATGAATACTCACCCGTGCAAAACCCCGTGGTGCTGCTGCAGAGGGATGAGCTGCTTGGCGATGCTGCCTGGCGGGTTGAGCACTGGACAGGGATGTGGGAGATCTTGGGTGGCCTTGGGGGTGAAGCAGTTGCCCTCTCTGCATCCCCCTCCTCGTCTGTCAAAAGAGACCATTGCAGGGGGCTGCACGAGGGCACTTTGGGGGTGCTGCTGAGCAGAGCTGTGTGGGTGGCGATGCACCAGGAGTCTGGAGCAAAAAGCAGGTATTCTCTCTGCCTCCTGGATAGGGAGGAGGAAGACGACTTTCCCATGGCCCCAGAGCATCTTCCTGCCCTCCTTTCACTCTCTTTTCTCCAAAGCAAGTGCCTTGGGCCTTGGCACTTCTGCTACCATTCCACCAGCTCACTGTCCTTTCTTTTTGTCCTCAGACCTGGCTCAAGGGCACCTGCAGCTGGGACACCTGGGCAGGGACTTCCGAGCAGACACCAGCCCCGTCTCCCCCTCCGAGGTGGAAGGCCAGTCCCCGATGGCCGTGCGCTACCGCAACAACAACCAGCGTCGCTTCTCCATGGAGGCAAGTACTGCTGCAGGCCGGAGCGGGCAGGAGGGACGTGGCAAGTTCTGGTTGTCACCTGCCTGCTGGCTGGAAGAGCTGGTGTTTGATTCGTGGGGACCTGGCAGTCTCAGACACAAGCCCTGACATCCTCTTGGGTGCACTCAACATGACTTCCATGGTACCTGACAAAGCCCAGTGCACATCCCCATGCACACGCATGCATGCACACCTTCCCTTTTCCTTTGACTAAGGGTCCCACAGATGCTGCACCCATTGCTTTGGTATTAACATCAGCTGTAGTTAGAGAGCACTTCCCCTTGATTGTCTCTGTACAGTCCTCCTTTCACCAGATGCATTCATCACCCGCTCTTCTGGCCCTCTCCGCAGGATGTCAGCAAGCGTCTCTCCCTGCCCGTGGACATCCGCCTGCCCCCCGAGTTCTTGCAGAAGCTGCAGATGGAGAGCCCAGAGTTCCCCAAGCCCCTCAGCAGGATGTCCCGACGGGCTTCCCTCGTAAGTCTCACCATGCAGAGCGAGCAGCAGAGGCATGGCATCTCGCTTCATGCATACAAGTCCCAGCCAGCAGATGCATGTGCTGATTGCCACCCACCCATGCAGTCATGCCCTGCTGTGTAAGCTCCCTTGTACAGCCTGTGTGTCATGGAGATACACACACACACATCCCTGCGCATGCAAATCCCTTTCTGCACACTCCCAGCAGTACACATTCCCTCCACCACACACATATGCGTCTCTTCCCCCGTATCACTCCTACACATGCACATCTGCATACTGCTGTGCAAATCCCCAGGCCTGCACATTCCTTCACTCACCTCTGCACATACCTGACTTCCCTCTTGGCCTAGCTCCTTCCAAAGGGGAGGAGGTGGAAAGCCTCCTGCAGTTTAGCAAGTAGTGGAGCCTCTGCTAGTTGAAATGCAAATGCTGATAAATAATGAATTAGCCTTTGCATTAGTGTTGGCCTTTCAGTTTCTTTACTGCAGAGCATCAGCATATGTAGGAGCAAAAACCCGGTGCCCTGTTTACAAATGTGCAAGCATGTGTCCTGCTGCCCAGGAGTGCTCAGTGCTATACAGATACAACAGCGAGGTCTCAGCAGGCATCTTCAGATCTGGCATGCCTATTCAGGGGGAGGGAAGAGAAAAGGAGAGCTTGCATTTACCTGCCTGTTCTGTCTGATCAATAAAATAAACACAGCCAGAATAACATGCCATTAATATTCATGGTCCCCTCCATGAATAAGGCATGCCCCTGCAAAACTCGCAGTATGGCTCTAGGGGGGTGTACAGCACCTCAGATTGCAGCAGTCACTTCATTTCCCTGCTCAGGACACATCTGTTCCCAGAGAGTTTGGGGAAGCCAAAATGGGAGTAAAAAGACAGTCCAAATCCAGCCTGCGTGAGCAAGAAAGCAGCTTCCTTGCTGCGTGTGGCAGCTTGTGAGAGCTTGGTGGTCTGGTCAGTGCCTGTTGCAAGGAAAAAGTCTTCTCGTGGGGCAGATCTGGTGCGCAGGGGAGGCTGCAAGAGCACCCCAGACCTGGGGCTGCTGGTTCTTCAGGCAGAGCCCTGGGCACAGTGCAGGGGGCTCCTTCGGTGCCTCCCCCAGGGGACTCTTGCCCTGCATAGCCCGTGTCTTTGCCTCCTGATTGACAGCTGTCCATCCAGCTCCATCTGCTGATGGTGAGCGGCATGGCATGAGCCCTTGGCTCGGGAGAGGGGGCAGCGCTGCTGGCTTGGGGGGCCTTTAGCTGGGCTGGAGTCAGAGCTGGCTGCTGGCCTGGGACGACACCGATGCAAACATATTTTGTGGGAGAATGACACCAGGAGTAATGACATAAAGGAGCAATGATTTGCCTTGGGCCCTGTTGTGCTGGGAACCATCCCCTGCCTGGCACACAGATAATCCAAACTGACCGAGGAGTTATCTCTGTCCCCACAGAAAACTGGAATTCCAGGGGTCTGCTAGGAGTGACACCTAAATCTGTGGCCTTGCAGTGGTTACCCTTCTTTCACTGGGTGCACGAGAACAGGTCTCAGCAGTACGTTAAAGAGTTACTGTTCCAAATGGGAAAATGTCCCTTTCACGCTTGATTTGAACAGCACACAGAGAAATGAACGGAGGCACAGTATAGACCAGGACGTAGGAAAGCACTCAAGAAAAGGGCTGGGCATCAGCAGCAGGATCCCACGAGGCTTCTCCAATAGAAAGGGCATCAGCTCTTTGCAAATCACAGCTCTTGTTGGACTTGGCCGCTGCTGGTGGCGTGTCAGGGTGGTGGGTGAGAGGAGAAGGGAATTGCGGGGGTGGCAGTGGGAAGGGGCAGTCGTGCAGGCTGCGGTGCCCTGGGGTACGCGATGCAGGTGCCATCCATTTTGCCTAAGCAGCCAGTCGGTTGTGAAGGTTTTCTGATTGATTGTCTGGTTGCCTGCACGGCTTCTCCAGGAAAGTACTTAGATCAGCTGGGCTTCTGCATGCAAACACCTGCCTTGACTGATCTGCCCCCAAAGCTGTTACTGTCCACTGTCCTTGACCTTCCCCCTGGAGATGAAGCCATCTCTGGATGAGATCCCTCCCAGTGATGTTTTCCTTTCTCTCTTACAGTCAGATATTGGGTTTGGGAAGCTGGAAACCTATGTTAAACTGGACAAACTGGGAGAGGTGAGTAGACTGTGAAACCCCTGGAAGGATTTAAATTAAGTTAGAAGGGCAGCTTGAAGTGCAAAGGGCAGGCTGTAGCCAAATTTCTTCAATATCTAGCAATCTTTAGACCAAGTCTTTCTGTGGACTTCTGTCTTGGCCCCGTAGCTTCAAATGATCCTTCCTCCAAATGTTATGGAGTATATCAGTGTTGTGCCACCCTGGTAAATGGTCTGCATGGCTTGTATTTTCTCTCTCCCCATCCAGGGCACTTACGCCACTGTCTTCAAGGGACGCAGCAAGCTGACCGAAAACCTGGTTGCCCTGAAGGAAATCCGCCTGGAGCACGAGGAAGGGGCACCTTGCACGGCCATACGGGAAGGTGAGGGCAGGAGGGGCTTTTCCCCATCACAGCCCTCACGAGCAATGCTGGGTCACGGGTGGATTTGGGACGGGTGGTGCAGGTGGACACGTACACCTGCAGTCACGCAGAGGGCAGTCCCAGGTCCTGCTGCCCCAACCTGCCGTCTCCTGTCCTTGCAGTGTCGCTGCTGAAGAACCTGAAACACGCCAACATCGTGACCCTGCACGACATCATCCACACAGAGCGCTCCCTCACCCTCGTCTTCGAGTACCTGGTAGGCCTGGGGGAGCTTTCTGCAGGAACGGGGGGATGGCTGCCTTTCTGCGGGTGGGTGATAGGGGCTGAGGGAAAGACAGGCTGACTGCTTCTCGTTGCAGGACAACGACCTCAAGCAGTACCTCGATAACTGTGGGAACCTGATGAGCGTGCACAACGTGAAGGTAAGAGGGTGCTGCCTGGGACCCCGTACCCCTGCCTCTCCCCACATGTGGGGTGCTCACCCTGAGTGCAGTCTAGGGTGTTGCAGGGCTGGGTGAGGCTGGATACCCCTTCCCTCTTCAGGTCAGCCTTCTTACTCTTCTTCGACCTTTTCCAGCTTGCTCTGATGCTCCACCAGCATTTCTTCAGTCATTGCCACCCTAAATAAAATTACTGTGCATGCAGACTTTGTTCATCCCCTTTTCTGGATTGCTGGTGATGGGTCTGAACAGTTGTCTGCAGTGCGTCCCACCCCATGCCAGCTTCGAGGGGTCTTTCCTGGCCATGAGTTTGAGAGCCCTTGAGACAGACTCACTTTTGGTGCCCGTGTCCCTGTGCTAAATGCAAACCCCTTCTGCTCCCCACAGATCTTCATGTTCCAGCTGCTGCGTGGTCTGGCTTATTGTCATGGGAGAAAGATCCTGCACCGAGACCTCAAACCCCAGAACCTGCTCATCAACGAGAGAGGAGAGCTCAAGCTGGCTGACTTTGGTAGGCAGGCCTCTCTGGGGAAGATGCAGCATTGCAAGGAGGTGCAGCTAGGAGCAGCTCCTTGATGCCCATCCCTTTCATCCTCAGGACTAGCCAGAGCCAAGTCAGTCCCTACGAAAACCTATTCCAATGAGGTGGTCACGCTGTGGTACCGGCCCCCCGACGTCCTGCTGGGATCTACCGAATATTCCACACCCATTGACATGTGGTGAGTCACAGCTCCAAACTGAGCTTCCTGGGCTCTCCGAGATGCTGGGTCGGGCATTCCATCTGTCTGCCAGTGCACCATATGTGCCTATAGTGTTGGTTACACCAGAGGTTGGTGGGCTCTCCCAGAGGCCATGCTGTTTTCTGTGTCCCCTGGGGCTCAGGGTCTTTGGAGCATGCTGTCCTCATCAGGGGTGAATGGTTACCTGTAGCAGAGAAGTGACGCAGCTCTTGGAGCTCATTTCCCTCTCCAGGAACTTCGGTCCTGGCCAAGGGGTGGTGGGGTGTCCACAGGGCTTCTCCGTCACTAATCCCAGAGCCTCTGCTGCTGCTCTAGGGGTGTTGGGTGCATCCACTACGAGATGGTCACCGGACGGCCCATGTTCCCTGGCTCCACGGTGAAAGAAGAGCTGCATTTGATCTTCAGGCTGCTGGGTGAGTCTTCTGCTGTCTCCCAAATCTCCACGCGAGGGCAGTGGCTGACTGCAGGAGCGGTGACAAAGCGCAGCCTCAGGAGCCTGGAGGGAGCCCGCTGGCAAAGCCTTGCAGAGGCGTGGGCAGGCGTGGGCAGAGGCTGCCTGCAGCCCCCCTCCAGGCTTGCAGTCAGCAGAGGTGTGAGGGCGAGGAGCTCCTCGCCAGCTGCCCCGTGGGATGCGCAGGCGAGTCCCAGCCTGCTGGGGAAATTCGTATCCTCTCTCCTGGGCAGGACACTGGCACTCACATGCATGAGGGTCTTCTCTCTGCACCAAATGCACATGACAGGTTTCCCTCTCTCCCCCTCCCAGGAACCCCAACAGAAGACACCTGGCCTGGAATAACATCCAACGAGGAGTTTAAGGCTTACAATTTCACGCAGTACCGAGCCCAGCCGTTAATAAATCACGCCCCAAGGTACCTCCTTGAGCAGGGACACATAAGGCATGGTGGGCTTGCACTGGTTGTAAATGGGAGCCTGGGGAGACCAGTTTCATTTCCTCCTTGTGGTGCTGGCAGCTTCTGAATGCAGCTGTGCATTGGAGGTCCCAGCTGCCACTTGTCCCTTGCATTGACTATTGCAATGTCTCCTGGGTGCAATAATGCTCCATTTCTTATTTCCTCCTTCTCTCAGGCTGGACTCAGAAGGCATTGACTTGCTGATGAACCTCCTTCTGGTGAGTGGTAGAGCAGTCCAGGTGGATGGCAAAGGGATTTGCTGAGGTGAAGGTACTCTGGCTGCCCTCACACTGATTTTGGAGCTATGCAGGAGAGGAGCTGTGACTGCAGAATAAGCCAGAGCCCTACAGCTATGGCCGTGTAGATGCTATCCCAAACCACCTCCCATTAAGGACGGTGAACCATCCCGCATCCTGTGTCCTCTCACACACAAGTGAGAGGATACAAACCTGATGATCCATAAGGTACGACATGGCCGGTGCACTCCTATGGTCACACAGTGTGTGCTGTCCCTTGTGCACATGCAAATGGCACTGGTAATTGCCATGGTGTGCACAGTGTTTGGACATGCTATCACCCACGCAGCATATGAAATTGCTTGGGCGCTTACATGTGCGTAGGTGCACAGATGTGCACACGTCCTGTATGGGGCCTCTGTGCCTTCTCGCACGTGCAGACTCTGTGTAATCGCCTTTCTCTGGGGCTTTGTGCAGTACGAAGCCAAAGGCCGGATTTCGGCGGAGACAGCCCTGCGGCACGCTTACTTCAAGAGCCTGGGAGAGCGGGTGCACCTCCTGCCCGACAGTAAGTGCACGCTGTCCTCTTGCCTGGGGGATGTGTAGCAAAGAGCTTCTGTGCAGCCCGAGGGTGGAGGTTTGCAGCCAGGTTTCTTCAGATGCCTCTTGTCTTTGCTCACTCAGAGGTGCTCCTGCAGCAGAGTGGGGTGGGAGCTTGGTGGCTGCGAGAGCAAGAAACAGTTTGGGTAGAAAAATATGGAGTAGGAGTAAGAGTGTGAGAGAAAAGCTCTGATGAGGTGCAGTGCTGCACTTGGGCACTCCCTCCCTCCTGGCTCCGGGTTTGCAGACCGCTGCCGGCTCAGCCAGCTGGACTGACGCCTCTCTCTCTGCCCCCTCTGCCTAGACGTCTCCATCTTCTCCCTGAAGGAGATCCAGCTTCAAAAGGACCCTGGCTACCGAGGCTCAGCCTTTCAGCAGTCAGGTAGGACTGGAGAAAATCATGCTGACCTCTCCCAGATGGTGCCATGGACTGCGCTGGCACTGGGGTTACTCCCAGTGGGTCCCGCATAGGAAAAAGCCAAACCTGCTCCCTGCTTTAGTTCACAAATTATCCCTGGGGCATCCTTGATTGTCACCTACCGTGGTACCAAAGTCACATCTAGGTGCCCTGAGGCGCAGCTCCCTCCTCTGTGAATGCCGTGGGCTTGTAACCTCCTAACCCAGAGCAGCACAGAGCTCAGCTTCTCTGCAAAGTGCCGCTCACCGTCTGACCTCTCTGACCCATCTCTCTCTCTCTTCCTCAGCCCGAGGGAAAAACAGGCGGCAGAGTATATTTTAAACTTGGATCTCTTGTTCCCCTTGTCACCATGGAGATCAAAACACTGAGAAAGGAGATGACAACACGCTCCCACCTGACCCACTGCAGAATTACTGACTCGAGCAGGACGATGAAGCGCCCTTGGCTGCAGGCTCTCCCCTGCCTGTCCCCAAAAACACAGTCCCTAGCAGCTGCTGTTGATGGACCTGTGGCCTTTTTCCCCTCTTATTTTCATGTTGCCCCCATCAGATGTGAGCTGCCACCCTCTGTGCCGGTGCTCTAGTGAGGAGCTGCCCTGGGCATTGCCCGGAGCGCAGGATCGTGTGCTGCCCCAGGGAACCACTCTCTGCCCTTGGGGGGTGAGCCGGGCACGGGGAGGTTTTAGGAGCGGGGGATTGTATCCCCAAAGCTGGGCTGTGGATCATAGCGTTTGGCCCAGGCAGGCATTTCTGAAAACATACCTTTGCTCAGACAACCTGCTCTGCACCCCCTGTTTCTTGGGGAGACACTTTGCAGCCACGTTACGAGTCGGAGGCATGACCCAGCCTGGCGCTGGAGAGACTGCCCCTGAAGCACAAAAACCAGGGCAGCCCTCCCCTATTTGCCCTTGCCTCTGCCTACAAAACCCCTTTTTCTCTCCCCATCTTTGGTACCTGAATCCTGACAAGGATGGAGCAGCTGGGAGGAGGGGGCTTTCCATTGCTTCCTCCAGCATCTCCCCCTCCTTGCCACCATTGCGTTTCCAAATTCGGTCAGCTGGCTGCTCCCCAGGGATGTCCTGAGCTGAGAGCAAGGGCTGGCTTAGCCTGCCCGGGGTGCAGGTACCTGCTCGTAGAGCTGTGCAGAAGCGGGGCCAAACGAGCAACGGCTCTGTGCTGCCTCTCGTTGCTGCACCGAGCCCTTCAGCCAGCCTTTCCCAGGCACCGATGGAGCAGCCCCGTTCTCATCGCCGAGCCTGCTGCCCCCCAGCCCGCCGACCCTCTCTGCCATCGTCACAAGGGGCAGGACGCAGTTCCCACCCGGCATCTCAGGAGCGCATCTCCCCCCGTCCCGTCGCTGAGCCCCCACGACGTGGCAGAGCCCGAGCCGCGCAGCCTCTCCATACCAAAGTGTTGCACACACCCACCTCAGTGCATTTCTACCCAGAGGAAGGGGGAGAGGTGCCAAACCTCCCACAGCTCAGCTGTGGGGACCAGAAATAGACCTGGAGAGAAGCAAATCATCCCTCAAACCTCGTCGCCTGGCCTCTGCGTTTGTAGCCAACGCCAGATCATACCAGCCCTGACTCAGATCAATGCCGTGGGACTGAGGTGCGTGCTTAGATCTGAGCGTGCTTTGCTGGCCGAGCACTGCTCCTGGTGCGTTTTCCCCTCTGTACACTTCAGGAACGTGCCAAATCCATCCTGAGCGAAGAGGCCCTGCTGCACCTCTCCCCCACAGCCTGCAAACAGCATGAAATGTCTTCAAGTGTGTGAGCGTTGCAAGAAGTCTCTCTACTGTATAATATTCACATCCTTTTCTTGGCTGTCCTGGATGACTAGTCCTCTCGCCTACCGGTCCTCCAGCCCACGGATGTGGCCAGGAGACTCTGGACTTGGCAGGCACTGGGACTGTCACCTGGCACTGGGACTGGCAGGACATGCTGATGTCTTGACCCATCATGCTCCCATCCTGGGAGGCATTGCTCAGGGGACGGTAACTCTCCATGCCGCTGTTTCCCCATCGAGCCAGGGGTGAGGGCTCTGTTTTCTGCTTTGCTGTGCAGCATTTCTTCTGTGATCCTCAGAAAATGCAAAGCGTGAGGATAAATGAGGAGACCTTGGAGCCCTCCAAAGCTTCTGGGGTGACTCCTCCCTGTGCCAGTGCTTGATGCGATGCGCCCTCTGAGCTTCCCCCATCAGACCAAAGCTGTTAATTCGGGTTTGTCCTAGACAAGCATCCAGACGTCTGCATTGTTTGAGGTTTGCCCATCCCTGCTCAGTTCCCTTCTCGGTATGTCCAGCATACAGCAGGCTGAATAGTTCATTAATTGTTTCCATTTGATAGGGAAGAGCATGAATAGCCATCAGCCACCAGTGACGCATTTCACCCTGATGTCAGGGTAGTGTTTTGCCTCCTTTCCTACACCCGGCTCCTGCTGCATGGGACTTTTCAGTAGGGAGGTTCACAAAGGGAGGTGTTGGCTGGAGTAAGTCTGAACTCTTACACTGTCATCTTTTCTTTCACAAAGGCATTTTTATAGGAATTTCCTTGGCATGGCAGGGAGCTGTGGTGCAGACTTGCACTTCCCAGGGCAGCCAGCTCCTGTCAGGAATTAGCAGCTCAGCAGGCAGGCCAGCTCACATACGCAGCGTCTCCCGTGCCCCTGCGGCAGCACCTTCAGGTACACGGGGTGAAAAGTGCTGGCGTGCCCCGGGGAACAGAGCCCCCCCTGCAGTCTGTGAGCACAGACTGGACCAGGGAGAGCGGGACCCCCCTTGGGAAGCCCGTTCAGGACATGTTTGACCTGTCTTTGTGCAGTTTTCTTGCTTGGCGTTACCATCCCCGTGCACTGACATTGCCTTGAGCATAAAGCTTGCTGGGGCATAGGGTGCCCAGCTGAGCTGTCCTGCTTTCACACTGGGAGGATGGAGGCAGACCACACCAGACGACCAGATTGGCATGGTCTCAGCTCCCCCCCATAAGAGAGGTATTCCT
>NW_009189954.1:37331-37669 GCF_000690835.1 Fulmarus glacialis
CACTGGGGAAAAGACCTAGCAATGACCGTGTAGACAGGACTGCTTTACCCGGGATCAGATAGCAAAGACAAAGGGCCTGTTAGCTGCTGTTTATTCTTTCGTAGCCTTTGCCTTTCTTCCTACAAATCCTCCAAAAGGAGACACTATTATTTATTAGCCCTGTGCTCTAACAGCCTGAATTTAAGATAACCCCTTTTGTTCCACCACATTTAGTGGATATTTGATTCCTATTCAGGAGGGTGATAGTGTGTGTAAATATTTGGTGCCCCGCCGAGCAAGGTTTGATTTACAAGCTCCCGTCGCGGCTGCACTTGCACGTGTCGGCGGGGCCATGGCCT
>NW_009189954.1:37700-40603 GCF_000690835.1 Fulmarus glacialis
ACGGCACGCTGCCTGCCAAAGCCTTCCCGGCTGCAAAGAAAAGGAGTTGCAGGTTGGCAGCGATTAGAGCCCAGAGCCAAATCCCCCTTCTCCATCTCCTGGATAGAGTTACAGTCCTCCTGAGGACCGCGGAGTCTGGCTGGGTTTATGAGGACCAAGATCCCTCGGATGCCCCAGTTTATAAAAGCCCTGGGCAGAGCGGTGCCCTGCTCCTCCCTGCACGCAAGGGGAGGAAATCTGCAGCAGGGCTCCCGCTGCCGATGGCATCGCTCCCCGCCTGCTCCGGCAGCTCATCCCCGCGCAGGCTTTCCCCAGCTTTTGGAGCGCCAGCCGGCTCCCAAGTTGGATTTTTAAAGTAGCGCTAATGAAAATGCTGGGAATGTCTGTGGCTCTCCGGCATTTTTTTCATTTTGTGGGTTCTCCCATCCACCGCTTGCGGAGTAGCTGGCACTCCTCGCAGATGGGGAGTTTTGACAAACGGAAACTGTTGCTTTGTCTTCCAGACATTTTTCTTGCAATATTTTTTTTACCAGTTCTGGTGGAAAATGGAGTTTTGGCTGTGCCCTCAGGAAAGGCTGTATTCTTTCGTCTCTCCAGCTGATAGCTAGTTAAAGAAATGTAAGTAAATAATGTGTAAAGTAAAAAAAAAGGTGCTATGGGACAACAATAAAACTTAGAGGCAGAGCTATTTAATTTCACCCTCTCCATACACACATGCACACGCCTTTCCTGGCCCAGCCCATTGCCAGATCTATGTTAAGATTTTAAATAACAAAACTACATTGTATCTTGGAGACTAAGAACAAAATAAGTGGGTTTTTTCCTCTCCCTTACACATGATGAAAAAAAAAATAATTGGAAGGCCATTTTCCCAAGCTTCTCAAATGTTTTGTCTGTTTTTTTCTTAGGACTTACCTTCAGTCAGAAATTAGGCTAGGATAAAATGGGAGCCCAGAGCTCCCAGGAGCAGGCTAGGAACGGGCAGGTGGGAAAATATTAGAGAAACAGCCTGACCCGCTGGACCGAGCGATGTAAAAGGTTCAGTGTGTGTGTCCCAGGGCATGGGGAAGGGACCGGACCTGGGGGTGGGAGCCTGCCCGGCCTTTCTGGCCAAACTGCTTTCACCAGCATAAATCTGGCGTCTGCAGCCACACAAGCCCGGGTTTGCTCAGAGCGCGGAGCCAGCGATGGCTGAGCGGGTCCTGCAAGGGCCATCGGGTCTTGATCCTGAAATACCTGAGGTTAAAAGCGACGTGATCTCACCTGCCAAAAGCTGGGGATCTCTGCCTGACCGTGCTGCTCCAGCTGTGCCGCACCGCTGTCCTGTCTGTACGCTTGAGTCTTGTAAGAAATGCCTTTGGATGTCCCCTTAGCATTCCCCGCTAGCCATGCCTAGGCACAAATACTATGAAACCCACTTTCTGGTTTCTTCATTGCCTTCTTTCATCCTCAGCATCATGCTTGTCCTACAGCAGGAAAAATAGATCCAAGCAGCCAGGATACACATACTGTGAATGTTCTCTGGTGTGATTCATTTGCAGAATACCAATAATATATTTAACTAGTGTTGTACAAACAAAAGATGCATTTTAAAAGAAATGATTTTAAAGATTTATTCCAAAAGAAGCAATGATTTTTTTATAGAAAGTTTTTCTGGAATAAATGGAAAGGTACAAAAAAAAAAAAAAAGAATAAAAGATTGTATCCATCTATCAATCTTGTGTCTGAATTGTTTTATAAAAATATTTCAATTTTTGTATTTCAGATGTGACATGGACTATTTTGTGGATGTGCTCATTTTCTTGCTAAGGCTTATATTACCGTTGTATTGTGAATGCTCCAAAGCCAAGATTGGACAATAAACTTTATTGAATACAGGATAGTTTTGTACAGGATATAATTTTTCTCTTTTCTCTTTTTTTGGTAGGAGAAGGATCCGCTTTGGTTTTGAATTTCAGCTAGGTAGCACTGACGTCTCAGGCGCGCAGGTCCCTTGGCAGGCTCCCGAGCGGTGAGTTGCTCCGTGGTGGGTGTGCAGGGGAGGCAGGCAGCCGGACCGCGGCAGGGAGCGTGCCGTGCCATGCCGTGCCGTGCCGTGCCGTCCCGCAGAGTCATTCCCCACAGCTGCTTTCTGTGCGGCTCCAGGACGCCTTTCATTGTCACGCCTGCTAGCAGGGCATTTTTCTGCTGGCTGTATTAAACTCCCAGACACAGACTTAGTGCAAAAGGAGTTTCCCAGTACCTGACCTTTTCAGGGAATTGAAACACAAGACCTCAGAAACTTGTGTGCAATAGGAAAATGTTCTGTGGTCCCTTGCATGGATCCTAAGGCCCTAAACAAATATTGCCATAAGCCTATCAGGCAAATAAAGCACAGAGCTGACATGCCCAGCCCATGGTTGCAAAGCAACTGAAGGGCAGAGCTGGGGAAGGGACAGGGGAGCCCTGTTTCCTGGAGCTCCAGCAGCTAAAAATCTCCCCGAGACCAGAGCATATTCAGCACGACAATCCCCTTTACATATTCCTGCTCTCTGACCCATCGGTGCTGAAGAGAAACTGCAGCCACCCGGGTCCGGGGGACCTGGGAAGAGCCAGAGGTGGAGTACAGGGGGACCTGTGGGGTCTTTGGGGCCAGACCTGTGGTGTGAGCCCACGGACGATGGGCGGCTGGTTTAGGGAAGGGGGCAATGCCCTTCATCCCCCTCCCCGGGCTGCACCTCCAGCCAGCGCCCAGCCTGCCTGAGTCACTGTTCAGGCACTGGCGTGGGCAGATCCCCAGTAACAAGCTGTTTGCCAAACCAGTTCCTCCATCTGCCGCTCTCATTCCTTCAGTCTTGGGCAGCGGCAGCTGCTGGCGCTGGGGCCGGGGGGATGGCACCCAGCGGCCCCCGCCCGCCTCCCCC
>NW_009189954.1:40634-43624 GCF_000690835.1 Fulmarus glacialis
AATGCCACCGAGTGGCCCCAGCCCGCATCCTCCGCCCGCGGACCCAACCGGCATCTGGATGTTCCCCGCCGCCCAAATAGCCGTGACCTCCCCGCTCCGTGTCCCTTAGGTGGGTCCCTCTGCCTCACAAGGATGCTCAAGCCGGGTCACCCATCGCTCCCCGATCTGCAAAGCGGGGACGATACCTGCTGTCCTCAGTGAGATTATTTGTGTGTCATTAAGTTACAGGTCCATTTTGGGAGGCTCAGCCTGGTCGTTTCGTTGCAGCCCACCTTCCTCTGCCGCAGTTTTAGTGCAGGAAAGGAGGAAGCACATTGATTCCAGCTAAATTGGAGTGGGTGTGTGAATTATTTCAGTTGAATGGTAGGGAAACGTGTAGGTGAGCGCTTCCTCCTTTTAGACAAGTGTTACAGGATCTGTAATAACTGGGCCAAGATCTCAGGCTAATGTTTGACCTAGAAGTGGAGCCAAGCTTGCCAAATCACACAGCGTGTTTTGAAACTCTTGACCCCAAAATACATGAGGTGAACACCTCTCTCGTGTGCTGCCGTTCCAGCTGCCCGGCCCCTTCATGCTGCATTGCTGAGCATCTTACATGCAGCCTAGAATAATTCAACCCATCATATGGAGAGTTTACCCTATGTTGTAAGAAGCATCACGTTTTTTCTCAGTAAGGTTCAGTGATTCAGGGTGGTTATTTTCTTATCTGCTCAAGCTTGCTTGGTCGTGGGTTTTTTGGGCTGAGTTAGAGCTGTTGAAAGGCATCGGTGCTCCTGTCTCCAAATGCGCATTGCGGCTCTTCGGCCCATCACACCAGCACGCGTGGTTGCTGGGATAACGTGTTGGAGTTTCTGAGGGTGTCAGCCCAGATTTGCCCTTTTTGGTCTCTTGGCAAAAGGGGGACGGGGAAAACTGTTCGACGGTATCTCAGCCCCAGGCCCTTGGCCACAGCTGCCAACCCAAACACTGGCGAAAGTCTTGAAGGAGCCTGTCCCCGGGCGCCTGCTGTCCCAAGCCCACCTGTGGGGCCTCAGCTGGTTCCGCCCCAAGGAAACCTTTAGAAAACCTATTACTAGAATTGAATTTTCCCAATGTCTTGAGACTGGGCTAAGAGAAGTGGTGCCAGCATCACAACCGCAAATCTGAACAAAATCTGGCTTCTGGGTTGAAGCTCTACAGAGTAGACACTGCAAAGCAGGACTGGTCATGTTAAAGAAGTAATTGCTCCACTGGCTGCAAAGATTAACTGATATTATGTGAAAATACCCTGCTGTGCCTCTTGCTGCCCCAGGAAAAACATGCGAGGGCACAGGAAGCAAAAGGAACATGTTTCTCAAATGCTTGCGGGATCTTTTTCAGCAGCAATGGCATGCACCAACTGACGCTGCTGTCTGTAATTGTGCTGCTCTGCTATTCCTTCATTCATTATTTCACTCTGCAGTTTGCAGCAAGTGCAAAAAATGTGGGTGTTTAATTCATTGCAAGTACAACATTGATTTCAGTTTGAAAAACAGCCTGAAGTGCCTCCTCGTGAAGCTAATTCTGGTGTTGCATATACTCATAGTCCTGTGGCTTGCATTTTTATGAGCTACCTCTGAAGATCTGGGTTTCAGTATGTGGAGCCAGAAAGGATCTGTGTGTTCTTATGCTGACTAACCCACCTACGCTTCGTTTCTTATTTGCAAGCATATCTTGCATGATTTGTGTTATCCCTGATGAAATGGCCTGATATTCCTGGAAGCAAGTGTACCGGCATTTAGGCCATTGCTTAGCAAAGTGGGGTCAGCTGTTGTAGTTGGAGAAGGGGTTGTACTAACATTTGTAACCTCTGGTGCCTGGATGCTGCCTTTTCATCTGGGAGTGGATGCAAAGGTGGGGAAAGCTTTGCTCAGCCATTTTGTAGTTGGGGAAGTCAAGGCCCAGAGAGCTGATGCTATCAAGTGATGGTGATGCAGTAATGGAAGCCAGGAGTAGAGTGCAGGTCTCCTGACTTCCTGTCCGGTAAAGGGAGAACCAAGATCAATACTGAAATCAAGAATGTGGTCCAGAGGAACCACGGGTAAAGCCCCATCAGTCCTTTTCTTGGGGCACGGCACCCGGTGTATGGAAGATAAGGATCTTCTGTTTCATCAAGTAACTCCAGCTCCATGCATAAGGAGATGTATGGACAAAGAGCGATGGGAAATGACCTTCCCAGCAGCATTTTGATGGAAAGGCCTTTACTGTCACAATCCTTTCTCTGTTTTGTCCCCACTTACGAATGGGGAAAGAGAAGCTGAGGTAGTCTGCAGTGGTGTGGCCTTTCAAAGCCAGTTATTGCCTGGCAGGGAGAGCCTGAGGCTGTGGCTCACAGGCCTGTGCATCAGCCTCCCCCTCCTCTCCATCCTGCCATCCAGGCTATTAAGGAAGATGGTTTATCATGTAATGATAAAACCTGATTTCCAGCTATGCTGTTGACTCACTCTGTGTCCGTAAGCAAATCACTTCATTCCTTTCTGGCCCTTAGTTTCCCCATCAGTACAACAGGATAACAACATTGCTCCGTCCCTCCAGGCAGCTCAGCTGGTTCTTTGATTGCTTAATGGTTTCAGGTGCAGGTGCACAACAGCCACAGGAGTTCTCTCTTCAGGGCAATCAGGGGTTTATTTCCCACCTGTTCTCTGCTGCAGCCCATAGTCACTTTGTTCGCTTTGTTGGTGGAAAAGGGTGTGATCCTGTTCTCCTTACTCTGGGAAGATTCCAGCAGATGCCACAGACGGGGAAGAACAAGGACTCGGATGCAATTTGGATTAGCTAAACATTAAGCTATGTTCAGGTGGAAATGGGCACCTACCTACAAGCCCCGGAGCCGCATTCCTGAGGCACGGGTCACAGGATGCGTGAGTACATGTGCGGGCTCCACTGGCAGGGGAAGGGGACCTGGTGTGCAGGCCTGGAGCCAGCCCTCTGTCATGGCTGAGCTCCATCGATTCTGGTTTGCCTGGAAAGAG
>NW_009189954.1:43656-43898 GCF_000690835.1 Fulmarus glacialis
GAGTGTTCTAAAAATTGCTAGTCTTTCCCAGGTGAAGTAGCTGAAATATTTATAAATCCATCCTCTAGAGGAGACCTTTTGCATAAGCATCAACCACACCGACTTTAAAACGTGCACCTCCCCCCAAGCCATCTTGTGCTTCTCATCCAGAGAAGGGGCAACTTTAATTGCATTTGTCTGGAACAGTTGCACGTATTTACGGGTACGGGAGACCGCAGAGACGGTCAGCAGCAGGAAAAGGG
>NW_009189955.1:0-258 GCF_000690835.1 Fulmarus glacialis
GGTGTGGATGCGTCTGGGGAGGAGCTGGGCTGCTCCTCCACCCTGAACCCCTCCCAGATCTCTGGTGGGGCCGGAGAAGGGGAGAACCCCACCTGCTACCGGGACTTGGGGAGCCAGCCACAGGGATGGAGTGCACCGGGCAGTCGGGACGAGAAGCGCTCAGGGAGGGGAAATATATTGCATCTCGCAGGGAGAGGGGAAACTGAGGCACACGATGGTGCTGCAAGGGGGACCCTCACCTCCACCAAGCAGTCGCCC
>NW_009189955.1:389-750 GCF_000690835.1 Fulmarus glacialis
GCAGGTCCCGGTGATTGAGGGCAAACTCCAGCTCGGGCAGGCGGTAGTTGGTGGAGAAGTTGGCGGCTTCTTTGGCGTAGCTGAGGAGGGCATCCCGGTTCACGTTCTCCGGGGACAGGAGGCTCTCGATGTCTGCTTTGTCCTGCAGGGATAGGGATGGGGTGAAGCCAGCTGGGATGCGGGAGGTGGTGTTTGCCCCCCAGCCTGGGTGCAGCCAGCTCTGGGGTGAAGCCGTGCCACCGGGCTTGGGGCTGTGAGCCCCACAAAAGGAGATTTTTTTCCCCCCGGCACCGAACACCACACAGGCAACGACTGCCGAAGCCCCCACCATCCCAGGGGTGCGTGGTCAAACCAGCACCCG
>NW_009189955.1:1052-1494 GCF_000690835.1 Fulmarus glacialis
AGGATGACCCCCTTCTTGAGCAGGCTCTGCTTCTTGGCCGTCATGACGAAATAGTGAGTGTCGTCCTTGTAGTAGACGATGTTTTCCAGGTCGATGCCTAGTGATGGGGAAGGGGCTGAGCTGAGCCACGGGGCAGAGCCGGGGCTGCAGGGAGCCCCCGCACCGGGCTCGGCCACCAAATGTCCCCTGCAATGGGACACCATGTGGAGACATGCATCCCACCACACAGGGGACATCCCAGTTGCACCAGGGGGGACAGGGACCCCCGGGCACCCTCCACGCCGGGCGGCCACCTCCACCTCGGCCCGGCTGTGGCGGTTGATGAAGTTGGTGGTGATGCCGATGGCCAGCTTCCCCCGCGTCTCCTTCCGCTTGAATCCTGCGGGATGGGAGAGGTGTGAGCCCCCACCCAGCCCCCCCATACCGATCCCGGGGGTGCAGG
>NW_009189956.1:0-723 GCF_000690835.1 Fulmarus glacialis
AGGCTCCTTGCTGGGCGACCGAGCCTCGGAAGCCACGCAAGTCTTGAGCTGGGGACCACTTGCTGAGGAGCTTGCCTCGCTGGTAAGCCCACGGGGCTTTATAGAAAGGCAGTCAAACAAACGAAAAGCACAAGAACGAAAAATGCGATGCCATCTCACTACAAACCTGGAGGGGTTTTTGTCTGTTTACGTTGTTGAGTAATAAAAGCCTAATGTAGGTTTTGCTGTTGGAAAAAAGGTAAGTCAAATGGGAGCTTATTTAGAAGGGGAGACATTTGCTTATGCGTCTGTCTGAGCGCTGATGGCCTTGCGCTGCAATCTCTAGGCTCCGAATATGACAATGAATCACATTAGCCCGCAATAACGTTTCCCAGTGTTTCCAGAGTTCTCATTTCAACACATCCATGGATGTATGTAGCAATGATCTTTGTTGTGCTGCCTTGGATGACATCATATTTTTCCATAAGAACTCTCGGTGACAGCACATACGTAGGCTTTGGGCTAAAAGTATAACGAGCATGAAATTCCCTTTAATATCAAAATAAGACCGAAGAAGAAAAAAAAGTGGAATAGTCACTTGGAAAACAACAATAATAAATATGACTTTCGGGGCCGCGTGAGTCTCGCTGTCACCAGGATGAGCCCACCGAGGCAGACACCCAGGCAACATCCAGATAATCTTATTATTTGCGTAACATTAGCCACGAGGCCGGGGCGGGGAGG
>NW_009189957.1:0-15196 GCF_000690835.1 Fulmarus glacialis
GAAGGGTCCCCGAAGGGCCGGCAGCCTTCCCGCCACCCTTCGGGGACTGCGCTGCTGGAGCGGCACAGCTGGCCCGCAGGGCGAGCGGGATTCACCAGTCTGGAATTGGGCGTGTTTTGCTGAGAAACACTGAACGCCAGTAGTGACAACAGCTGCAGAAAACAACAGTGCGTGCCAGAAATGAATGACAATACTCCAAATGTTAAAAAAAAATTATATTGTAAGTACAGTACAAAAAAGTTTCTTCGTATAATTGTAACATAATCTGGATCAAACAGCAAGGAATAACAAAAATATAAAAACTGCTAAGTCTTGCCAAAGTTTTCCCTCTAGTACCAAATACCACAAGATACAGATTATACAAAGTGTACAAATTTTAAATAAAAATACAATACACCAGGGTTATGTGTGTTTTTCAGACTCTTAAGAGTTTTCCATTGTACAGACGACGAAGCTAAAGCTGATCCCCTTCTGTTCTACCCCTTCACCACGATGCTCTCAATTGTAAAGGGCTGGAAAGAACCAGCGATTTTGTGCCGCTCCCAACAGCAGATGCTTCAGTAAGGGCCAGGGCCCGAAGCAGGATGGGGCTGCCTCCCTCCCGGGCCCTTCCCAATTCCAGGCTCACTGGCATTAGTCATGTGTTGTTAAAACATGTATGCTCTGGTCTGGGGCTTGGGTTGAGAACCTTCTGCCTCCTCCACTAACTGACTGAGAAAACCTAACACTGCACTGAGAAAAGCTCCATAAGAGACAGACTACCTTGTACAGGCACAGCTGGGGAATACACAGTAAACAGGAATGGGGAGGAAAACCCTCCTGCACACCTGAGGATTTAATTTAAGTATGATTTCGGGGCTCAGCCACCAAGAGGGACACCTCACTTCCAACTGCCCTGAAAAACAGAAGCCAGACTTCAGGTTGGAAGTAAAAAAGTGCTCTTCTGTCGTTTTAAAACTTTTATGTTATAAAGCTGGAAAGGCTAGAGTCAAATTATACTTCAGTTGTTCTACCTACCTTCACAAGATAGCCTGTTTCTCCAAACACTTAAAATCTTCCTGGTGTTTCCCCCTTCAACGCCAATGCTACTACACGTATAGCTGATTCCTGCAGGAAGTGGGGTGAGGCAAACTTGATTGATACTTTCCACACACTGTTGGTGGAGGGAGGGGGTTTTGCTTTTAAATTATGTATATATATATACACACACACACAGAGAAATATACAGGATAAATTAAAATCTGTTACAGATACTGGTAAAAGTTAAATACATATGATATGAACACCACATATGCACACATACAGACACACAAAAGCCTATATGAGAATTCAGTGCTCTCCTGCGGCTCCTTTTCCAAGGGGAGCAGAAAACCAAACACCAAGTATGTGGCTGGAAGGAAGGGGAATCAGTCCAATCAACCCACGTGTGCCTTACTCAGCCGTAACTGCTTCAAACTGGTCATTAGTCACTGCCTCACAGCAGCACCATGGCTCTTTCAATACTGCTGGTGAAAGGGATGAGGGATGAGCGATCTCGGAAAGCAAAGTTGTCTGTTCACAAAACAGGTGCAAGATGGGCAGAAGCAATCCAAGTTTTTCCCATCTGCTTCCACATGCCTCTCCATCAAAGCAGGTTGACCACGCCCTGGAAAAATCAGCAGGAGGTTCATTCTCTCAAGCCAATGCAGTTGGTTGATACATCGTGCTAATGACGATTTGGGTGCAAGTCCACAAGAAAAGATTAAATTCGTTGTCATCTTCCACTTTACTTCAAATGCCAGCTACCAGACCAGCCAGCTGATGCTGACAACT
This sequence comes from Fulmarus glacialis, assembly GCF_000690835.1. Lineage (NCBI taxonomy): Eukaryota > Metazoa > Chordata > Aves > Procellariiformes > Procellariidae > Fulmarus > Fulmarus glacialis. Next base: position 1,813 of record NW_009189957.1, read on the forward strand.
TTCAGTCACTACTGACTGAAGGGCGGGGGGGGGTTGGAAGAAGTGACCAAGAGGCAAAGACCTCTGTATCTTTGATCAGCTATCCAGCTTTCCCCTCAAGCAGTAGATTTTAAACTGAAAAACAGTTAGAAATAGGGCTGGCGAAGAGTTCAGTTCTATTCCTTGGTCCAAAATATATTATCATCTCTACCTGCCCATAGAATATCCGAATACTTTAGGTTGGAAGGGATATCAGGAGGTCATCTGGTCCATCCCCATACTTAAGTCCAACTAGAGCAGGCTGCTCATTCAGTTTTTGAATATCATCAAGGATGGAGAGTCAACAACCTCTCTGGGCCACCTGTTTCAATGACCCCTCTCATGGTGATGTTTTTTTCTTTACATCGAGAAGTCCATTCTCTGGCTGCTTCCCCCACTAAAGGATCTGAATTTAAGGCAAGTATCTCAAAAGCTTTCTGAATCTTCACACAAAATACTTCCAGATTGGAGGACATTTCACCCACCAACACAAAAGGGTTTTCTCAGCTTAACTTCCCATCTTTTCATAAAATAGAAGTCAAATAGTTACAATCCTATGTATATACTATACAGATATAAAACTTTAAAACCCTACACACGGAGCCCTTCAGGAGTGCCGGCGTAGTGCATATGTACACAAGTCAGTTACGCAGAGGTTGAGTACATCCTAGGATCCTTTCCCATCAAAGTCCAGGCATGATGTAGGCGATGTTGTCTAGTGTGTTTGACTGGGAAAAGAAATTCAGTATTTTTTAGTGTCAGGTAATGACTTGAAATCCTTAAAAAAATAACACAGGCAAGCGTATTAAGCATGTTTGCTTGTCTTACGAGTTACCGTATGATGAGACAACCAAATCTGCCTAGTCACCACCACGACTGCTAGGCTTATTTTCATATTTTTGGAAATGTAAGTTAATTAAACATAAACCTCAGTAGCCTCAGTATTTGTGAGCACCTGGAAACAATAAAAATGCTTGAGGCTTTCCTCAAGTGACCTCCTCCTTACGAACCCCATACTCTATCTCTGAATTTGAAACAAGCCACATCGACCATATCACATCAACCACAGGAAAGACTAGTGATGAAGGGCTTGAGCAAAGTGATCAAAGTTGTAGCATATAAAAAGAATTACTCGACTTTACACTCACAAGTCCTTTATGAAATTCTGTAGAGCAAAACTAAAGAGAAAAACCCTCAAACATACCCACTAATAGGGTGTCAGACGGGAAAAAAAAGTGCCTTCCAGTTTTCATTGCAAATTGCAATAGAATTCTGAGAGTAAGTGTCCTTCTCGTGCACATCAGAAAACAAGACCCAGCAGTATATTATCTGTATATTCTTCAAATGCAGTATTTCAGTAAGCTCAAGCCTGTGGCTGGATGGCTGAAGAAGGCCTTAGGAATATTGCCTTTTAATTGCTGAAGACAGAGGAGCTAGATCGGCACCAGTTGTGATTCTAGAATTTAACAATGCCACCCACTGACTGAAAAGATAAATTGCATTCTATTTGCAACACGACCACTGACAATTTTATCCATTTAAAACACCGCTGTCCGTAATGTATCTGATGGTAAAAATCTGAGTAATTTATTTATTATCAAGTCCAAATACTAGTTTTCAGAAGTGAAGGATAAGTGCCTTAATCCACCTAAAGCTTATAACAATAAGTTGATCAAGTTTCCAATATACGCACCATTAGTCATGTGGTGTCATTGCTCTGAAGGCACTTGGCAAGCAAGAAGGAAAAAAAGTATAGGATGTTTTTCCAGGGCTTAGGAGGGAACACCCCACTGACTCAGCTTTTGTGCAGACAGGCAGTTTGTGGGAGCTCACAGCCTAAGCTGTCAACTTTGTTGTTGTTTCCGAGTCCTTTCTCAGAATGAATCAATGTTTGGGCCACCCTATTATAACATGCCAATTCATATCCCATTTTTGTTGTTCTCTCTGCCAGATTTGTTTTTAATCTCTTAACTTTTGCAGACTATATATTTATTTTTCATTTCTGCTCCTCTCCTTCTCTGCTTTATTCATGTCTCCTGTTGGAGTTGTGACTCCTGATTTCCTTTATGCTGCTGCCACCTTAATCTATGTCCACATCATGCTACATAGATGCCACAAGCTGTTGCTAAATCAGGGCTCAATATTAAGTGTAGTTTGAAGTGGAAAAGAACCTGTAGTTATACAGTTCCTTAAAACAGACTATTTTTCTTTCCTTGGAGAAGGTTACAGCTACATGTAAAAGGCCCTACTCAATCACATTAGGAATCCTAAGATCACAAGTTATTTTTTGTGCTACTGAAGGAAAAACAGATTGTGTGATACAGAGCAGCTAGAATGGGCTTTTTATTTTTATGGAAAATTAGAACTTTCAAAAATACTGGTATGTGTACAGGTGCTTTTATTTGATTCAGATGGATTGATTCAGTCAATAAAACATGATCTACACACACTGCAATCAATGCTACAAATATTAGGTCACTTGCCACTGGGAGAAAAAAAGTTGCACAATACCGTACAACAGTAACATCTTAAGGAATTTCAAGAAATATTTCCCTATAAAAGTATATGACCAAGACAATTTTCTTATTGCACTGGATTATAATCACATCATAAGACTGATTAACCAAAAAACTCTAGCTGGACTCCAGTGAAATTAACAGTGCTAGAAGGGAAATAACCACAAGGAACTCACCAAAACGTGCTTAGGGCAGCCATTCAACTCAGGTAGTTGCGTGGTCAGACATGCTAACGGGCCTAAAGCACAGATGATTGAATCCAGAAGTACTGACAAACTTCCTGAAACAGCCACCATTCCCTGGCAGTAAGGAAAGAAAAAAATGGATGGGGATGAGTAGTGGAAATTAGGGTTCTTTCACAACTGTATTGATTCTTATCAATATACAGTATCTTCACTCTTGAGCTCCTCTAGTCCACTTTCATTATTCACACAGTAACAAAACTATGCCATGTGCTTCACAGAGAGACTGCTAGCTCAAAAAATTTAAGAATTCAGGAGGCAACATACCGGTGTACGAAAAAAATAGGGAACAACAGAAAAGGTCAGAAAGTTGTCAGTTGTGTAAAACACTTAATTCCACATTTTTTTTGTAATGTAATTACTTTGCCATTTCATACCATCTATTTTGTTAACTACATGAGTCCTAAAGACAATAGTTGTTTTATTATGAAGTCTAAAAAAATGCTAAGTCTAACAAATGCTTTAGTCACTGATATACTTTCAGGAAAGGGAATTTGTTTGTGTGCCTTTCTGTAAAGGGGGAGATTTTACTCCGGTTGTTCTTCTGAAGAATGACTTCAATCGGTCATACCAGAAACAAAATGCAAGAACATTTATTTTATTTATACTTATAAAACAAGCAAGAGTAGTGGGATGAGGTGATCACGTTAGCCATAGAATTCAATGATATTATTTGAGCCAAGTATGTGTTCTCCTTACAGGCTGGGCTGAGTTCTGAAAGTGCATGTGTGCCTGTGTGTGCATGCATAGAATCATCATCATCTAACAGCAGGAATCCATTAAAATGGTTTAAATGGTAGATGTGGCGCTTAGGGACATGGTTTAATAGTAGACTTGGCAGTGTTAGGTTCATGGTTGGACTCGATGATCTCAAAGGTCCTTTCCAACCTAAATGATTCTATGATTCTAAAAAATGACATCTTCTATGTTACCAGGTAAGTTGAAACAATAGTAGCCCCATCCAAAGCACTGGCAATACGATACTGCCAGAAGACAACAGGACACGCAAAAAACATCTTGGTAAAGGCCTTCTCTGATGGTTTTCTAAGAAGGCTTGAGACAGTAACAGAAACTGGACCAGAGATTGGCAAAGATAGCAAGGAAGTACCAGATCCAAGGTGAACATATAGTAAGAAAAGTCCGAAGAGATTGTAGAACTAAGAATTGCCTTCAAGGACCTAGAGCTACAAAGGACCTGTCTTTTTTTGATGCCTACTCTTTACTGAGAAACAAGGCTTTTTATTTCCCTGAAAACAAACAGCAATGCATCAAAGAAATACAACACATATCTCTAATTTCTCTCCCTAACAGAAAAGCATTGGCTAAACTTTTAAGTAAAATAAAATAATAATCCTCCCCAATCCGGTGTGTAGATTACATGACATCACTGTGACATCGCTGGTTATAGACTCACCTCTGTTTCCTGCAGTCTGTGTCCAATAAGGCTCAGAGATTCACCCAGCAGCTGTAAGTGTGCAGCTACATCAATAGGATCTGTCTCAGGGACTTTGGCTGGTGAGGAAGACACCACCACGGTGCTGGTGGGGGATTTCTTATGAGGGGAAATCACTCCTGTTGGAGAAGCTGGAAACACACAAATTAAAATTCCGTATTCTCTTCTTTCATTCTTTTACTTACAAGCCTATTTACTTAGTAAAGTTCAAATCTCAAAGGCATGCGATGCTTAAAAATAGTTCTGTGGACCTGGTCCTGTGGTCTTTGCGAGTCAAAACTTTCTTTCTACATGTACAAAGCATCTACCTCAGCTGAATGCAATTTGGGATGTTTGGTTTGGGAGATTCGATAAACAGAGATGCCAAGCCAAGAACAACCCTTTTTCCTCTAGAAGCAAACTAATCCCACTAGAACTTCCCTGCTGCCTCTTCTTATTTTACATTTCAATCCCTAAACTGCTAAAACCAATAGCATTCTACAAATTAGACAAGGCAATCTTTTTAAAAAATGCTGTCATTCTCGCTCTCACAGAAACATTGTTTTTGAGTAATATGATGAGTTAAATGTCAAGACTTGTGAGAAAGCAGGTAGGGGTGTGAAGCAGGAAAGGACCTTTGTTCCTTATTCCACTGGCAACACTATCTTCCCTGTTCAAGAAAGAAGACCAGAGCAAATGAAGTGCAACAACTACCTTTTATTTTTGGTGCACCATCTGAAGATGACGCCTTTCTCTTCACAGTGGTGGCCTCTGCTTTATTCTGCTTGTGTTGGAGATACTGAGCTTTCTGTTTCCAGATCTGCAGTTACCATGGTATGAAAAAAAGAGATTCATAACATTAGGTAATTCTGTTACCTGATGCCAGGACCTGGAGGCAGAATGATGTTATGTAGCTAACTGGTGAAGCAATACCATGAGAAGAAAATGGATGCTTTTATGATTGCAAGGGCAAGATTTCCATACCTTCCATCTTTACATACATGGGGACAAAGGCAGCATTTTTCAAGGTACGGTGGCAATGCTGCCAGCATGTTCGGACCTAAGCACCTAGTTTAGAGAAATCATTGTGCAAAAACATCTCACACACACTCACCAGTTTATCCTTCTCAGGTAGCTGCTTCCACACTTCTGCCAGTTTTTTACTTAGCTCTCCAAAATCTGGCAGAAGGAAAGAAGAAAAATGTTTAAAACAAATGTTTAAAACAAATGAAATAATAAAATTATGCAGAGAACATAGGAAATTTACTGGCCCATGCATACATATTTAGGAAGCAACCCATTCCACAACTGGAACTCTCCACAGTGTCCTGAAAATGATTACCAGTGTGCATTCCCATTACTGTTTAAAATGAAAAAAAAAAGCTGATACCGGGAATATAAAGTCACACAAGTATCTACAGGAAAGTGACACAATAAAAATAACTCTTCATGTAAAGAAAGAGTGAGCTAGCAATTTCTTTATCCAGATTCACAGCTTGGTTAAAACGCAATGAAACCAAATAATGAAATCCACTCCTGTCCCCTTTGCCACCTCTTATCCAAAGAAAATTGGCAGATTCTTTGCATTCTGTCAAAATTAAAAGGTTGGTATGAAACAGAGATGATATGTTCTGCTAATTAATCTGACTGGTGTATAATCAAGAGAAGAGAAGGCTAGATTATTCTCTCACCTATTCCAGGGTGCTCAGACACAATAGTTGTACGATACTCCTTACAGAACACTTGATAGGCAGACATGTTTTTCTTCTTTGGCTAGTCAGAAGAAGAAAAGGAAACAAAGATTTTTCTTTATAATGAGACCTACTCAAATTTAGTAAGAATTTGACATTTATTGAAGACTTAAAGAAAGATGTGATGCTTAGATCAGGAACCCAGAAAAGCAGTGTTTTACATCTTCTGGCTGAATTTAGTGTTTATGAAAGCACAGGAACCAGCCAGAACCAGTCTTAGTAGAAGGCTTACCTTGCAACAACTCTATCAATTTCATTCATAAGTTACAACAACCTGCTATTCTAAATCCAGGATCAACATACAACTCTGTTAATATATCTCAGTTTTAAAACTTAAAGTAATAAAAAAATACATATCTGTCATACTATTCACAATACCTATCATAGATCTGTCAAAACAATTCAGTCTTCATCACAATGTTTTGTTCCATTCCTTGCATCCTTACAAAACACTTCAAATTGGCAGGAAAATAGACAGTATAAGTACATTGACAGCAGAGGCATAAGCAGTTACTGAGCTACGATCAGAGAAAACTTATCAAATAGAACAGAATAATGGCTGAACAAATTTGGCTATGTCTGCCCATTTTCTGTCACAAAGCAACTCCTGTCTATCTGAACTGCTTTTCCCCATTTATGTACTTACACAGCTATAGTTACATCACCTATAAACTCATTCATATGCTAGCTACCATTTCTCCTCCTTACATTTTTATACACTAACCATGGAAAACTAAATTTATGAGTACAGGACAAATCTGGGAATGTGGTAGTCTATAAGAATTAGAATTTCATTTGAATACAGGAGTAAATGGACAAATATCTTCATTTTCAGGTTAGAGCTCGATTCCTTTTTACAGGAACTGTGATGATGGACTAGATCACTAGTCCAAAAATCTGCCTGGCAATAGCTAGAACCGGTTACCTTAGAAAATGATGCAGTTGTGCTTGGTACATAACCTGTACCAAGCAGATTAAGTATAACCTTTTCAAAGAACCTCGATCGGCTAAAGACTGCCTGTGCCACAAAACCAGAATGACATATATTCCTTTTGCTACAAACAGAAATCACAGTGGCTGACACATTTTTCACACTTCAGTGAAACCATTGATCCTGGTATTAGTTATCCTTCTGTTTCAATTTAACATGCCTTTGTAATAGAATGCCCAATTCACCATTACCCATCACCCAATTTCTATTTTCCCTCCAATTTTTCCTTACTTTTTCTCTTTCTCTTTCCTTTTCTCTTTCCTTTTCTTTTTCTCTTTCCTTTTCTCTTTCCTTTTCCTTTTCTCTTTCCTTTTCCTTTTCTCTTTCCTTTTCTCTTTCCTTTTCTTTTTCTCTTTCCTTTTCCTTTTCTCTTTCCTTTTCTCTTTCCTTTTCCTTTTCTTTTTCCTTTTCCCATTTCTCAGCTTTGTCCTTCTCCTTGTCTTCCTTTTTCCTCCTCTTCTCACCTTGACCATCTGAGTGAAAAACAGGAGGAGGAGGTGAAGGAAGAACATAGGGCGTACTGGGAGGAGGTGGTGGTGACATTGTTACTTCTGCTACTGCCACAGGAGCATGCCCAGAACTCTTTTTAGACTTAGAGTGCTTCTTCTCTCTGTGTTTCTCCTTGTCTTTTTTTTTCTTACTTTTTTTTGACTTCTTCTTCTTCTTGATTTCCCGGTAGGAGTCATCTATCACTAGCTCTCCAGCCTCCAACTCCCCACCAGAAGAGGAACCAGATTCTGGCGGTGCCTCCATACCTGAAATCTCATACTCGCTCCCATGGCCCTCTGAAAAAAGGGAGGTGTCAGCACCAAAACTCTCAGAAGGTGGATGTGGATCTGGAGGTGGTTTGTGCTTCTTCCGGGATGACTTCAGAAAGCTCTGCAGTTCGTGACCCAGAAGGAATGCTTGCTCATCCTGATTTCTTTGAAGATTTTTTTGCAGCTGCTGGTGCTGAAGAGTAGGAGAAAGAATCATCATCTGCTGCACTACTTTTCTCTTTTGGTGAAAGGATGAGCTTCATCTTCAAGCCATCAGGTTCACGAAGAGTAAGTGTCTCTGTGTTCACGTAGAGAGGTTTCATTTTTTTAGATTTGTGGAAGCTGCCATCATCCACTGAGTGCTCCCCACTGCTCCCACTCAGCTTCTTCTTGTGGTGCTCCCTTTTGCTTTCAGAATGGCCAGAGGAAGAATAAGACGATTTTTCAGAGGTCTTCTTTGAAGACTTCGAGCTTGTGGCCAAAGGTGAGGTGATAGCCTTGAGTAAATCCATGGTTGTATCGGCTGAGGATGGGCTAGAAACTGCTTTTTTCTTCTTCTTTGATGGTAGATCCAAAGGCGAAACACCTGAAAAAGATCAAGAGAAATGTACATCAAGATGATTCCCTTAAAGTCAGCATTACACTAGCCCAAAGAAGTGAAGTGGGAATCCTGCAAGGCTTATGATTACAACTAACAGATTTGCATCCTGGCTTAAACAGAAGATCTCTGAAGCTTGTAGCCAGATCGGCGCGGCCTTACTGACGCAATTCAGGAGCTGTAATGCCCGAGCTGGCCAAATAATTTAAGGCAGGAAGACAGAGAAGGAAAGTTCTTGAAGTTTTGTCAAACTCTCTGTTCTATCTTGAAATAACATATTTTGATGAAAATGTATCTTATTGAGCCTGAAATTACATCTCAAGTGCAAGGTTTTTGAGCCATTTTTAGCCAAGGTGAGACCAATGAATTGAAAATACAAGCTTTTTCATTCTGAAAACAGATTTTGACAAAATTTCAGCTTGGCTTTCTCTTTTCATTGGGTCAAAAATAAATGTTAAACATAATAAGCTTTTATGAACAGAATTGTCATTTTCTGGCCAGCTTATTAATTGTGAGAATAATGTTTCTGTATTTAAACTGAACCCAAAAGCATTTATTTTTTACCCTGATGCATTCTATTTTTATAAATTCAGAGAAGTAATACTATCTGCAAGTAAAATTACACTTTGTAATGGAATAGGGAAAAACGAAATGCAAATGCCAAAAGGGAAGGCATGGGTTAGAAAACTACAAGTTGTCAATGAAAAGGGAGGTGGAAGATCCTACCCCAAACAATGGCGACTTGTTAAGCTAGACTCTGAAAATATCATTCCCTAATCTTTCGCTGCCTGGCGCTGACCAGCCTCAGGTTTCTGATTACTTCTCCTAAGACAGGTTCATGTACCTTCCCCCCATAAAGTGCTAACCACAAAGCTTGATGACACTGGTTGAACAGTATCCTTTCCTCAAAGCCATGATCTGTCAGCCCCTTTCCCTGCCTGATTACTATCTTACCTCTGTAGCAGAACTCATCCGAGGAGTGCTTTCTCTTCTTTTTGTGAGGTTCTGTCCCTGGAAAAAGCTCACTGTCCTAGAATAAGAAGAAAAAAGTTGCTGACAAACAAGAGGGAAATAATATAGATTCACATGGACTACTGACATAGATAATAATTTGTACTACTGTAACATCAAGGAACCCTAGGTATGAACCAGGATCATTACTCTGCGTGCTGAAACAAGCAAAGGAAACATACGTTGTCCCCAAGAGCCCACAGTATAGGTTTAAGGTAAGAGACAAAAAGCATGGTACGGATAGGTGGGAGACTACAAAAAATGGTATTAGTCAAGATTGATTTCAGCACATCAGCCACCTAACCAGCATCAAGCTTTCTGTAGGCATTGCAACACAACAAGGCTACAAGGAAACTGAAAGACAGATCTCTATAGGGAGCTCCTCCCAAGTGAGAGGAGCAATACACAAGAAAACTTGAAAAAGCACATTTGAAAATGTTAAGAAATGGGCAATGAAAGCCAGCACTTGGAGATCAGCTGATGAGTTGATAAAAGACAGACATCTACCTCTTAACAAAGCTAAGAAATAACTAAGCATGCATAGCTGCTTATGAAAAATGAAGGTGAGCAGTTCATGTTTAATATGCCGAAAAAGATAAAAGAAGTGAAAGGAGGTACAGAGAGGTGACAATTAAAATGACGGGCCAAAAAATTGACCTTAATATGTCATGTCACCCTATTATTATTTGTCTCTTGACCAATTTATAGTCTGAAAATGAAGCTCCTCTACAGAGTTCCATCTGCATGGTAGAAGACAATTTTCATTTTAAACTAGAACTTTTTTTCCAGATTAAAAAAAGATTAAAAATAATCACAAGATAGTCACGTTTGAGCTAACAGCAGAAATTTTAGCTCAAAGGGGAAAATTTTGAAGAAACTTAAGTTGTCACCACGTGATTTCAGCATTAAGGCCCCAAAGAGGTGAACAGGGCAAGTTCACACCTCTCAAGAGCTATCGTTTCAGGCTGTCTGCAGAATCAGGAAGACAACAGCGCATCGGTTAACATTATATTCATCCTTTGCTGGCTATTTATACAACCATAAATTCTAAATATTTTTTTTTTGTGTGTAAAAAGTTATTCACGCTATCATATGACTTGCAAGGTTCTACGTCAAGACTAGGACAGCATCCTACTACCCTATTTTCTGAGGCCAGAAAAATCAGAATCAGTTGTAATTGGGAGTGACCCCCTCCTTTTCTCCAGGAAAGTTACTGAACAATACAGGACACAATTAGCTGCTCTTGTTGTCTTCTACATGCATTCCTATATAAAAACGAACAAGAAACCTATCCATCCCATTCCAGCCCTAGCTTTACACATATCTTTATGCCTTCAACCTTTTCTCTGAGGGCTTCCTGACCTGAGTTGCTATCTCGTCTTCCTCTTGCAGCAGATCTTTGTAAGAGCGTTTTTTCTCTTGCTGTATCCTGCCAGTTGCCAGCCCCACGTCATCAACACTTCGGTCACTCTCTAGGAACTCTAAGATTTATGTGAAATGGGAAAAAAGGAAGAAATTAAATACCCCATTAAGGAATGACAGACATGTGGACTATGCACAAAATAAGGTAACAGCGGACGTTGGCACAGTGATGCACAAAACCCAACAAACACAGGGGCCTAAAAGATAACAATCTGTACTCTCTGACCACAGGGATGGGGCTCAGTGCTCTAATGCTATAACACAATCACTCAAGATTTCATTTCTAACCCTTGTATATTTTTCTTCCTAAAGACAACTGGACCTAGAAATGTTACCATGACTAAACATATCCCTATCCCTGGTCTTCTGTTCCATTGACTTGGCAGGGAGAAGAAAGGCTGCAGTGGCAGTTTCAAATCAAGGTGTTTGCATTAGGTAAAACCACCCATTTCACTCAAGTTCTAATCCCAGTACTTTACACCTGGAAGTCAAGGGCTTGGGATCCTCCAGCAACCTGGCCAGGTTAAATTTAAGGGCTCCACAGCATACTAGGTTCCTTTCCCACTCTGACTGCATGGCCTGGCAAGGGCTGCAGAGGGTACCCTTTTTTTTTTGGCAACTCCCTCTGAGATTATGAAGCAGTCATACCTTCTTTCTTCTTGGAGTCATCATAAGCCATGGTGGTCCTGCAGGAGCCTGAGAATGTGTTGCCACGTCTGGGCTCCTTCCCCCGTTCCCATCTATAGGAAAAGGTCTGAGAAACAGAGAATGAAAATAACCCTCCCATAAAGAAGAATCACGATGTAAAATGGGAAACTTCCTCTGAACCAAGTGAAGATTCTCTGGAAGACAGTGGGAAAGGAAAGGAGTCTACCTTCTGGTCGGTTCATGCTCACCCCTCAGACTTGACAGAATTTTTTTTTTTTAAATTAAATTGGAGGTTGTTCTTCTATTATTTTAAAGTTATAGAAGACCACCTCTTCCTTGTAAAATCTCCAGATCACTGAAGTAATTTATTTACAAAAATAGAAAGAGGGTGAGAAGACAGCCGAGTTTGATTTTCATGACACACAAAATTGCACTCAAAACTTGTGTCAAAGCCATTTTTTGTCAGGAGCCACTGTAGCAAAGAGTGGGATGTTTAAAGAGAGATTCCAAACCCTTGAATCTCAGATGAAGTGAAGGAAAAGAAGGAACCAGGCAGGAATCATTGTACTACAAAAGAATTATTTCAAATCTTTTTAACTAAAGGATCACACATTTTGTAGTGAAGGTGTGCATCCTTCTGATGGGTTTCCCAACACTACCACTGCAGCCATTCTGAATGCCAGCCTGGGATAGAGAACGGAAGAAAGCACTCCTTTTCGCTGGGGCTTCTGCAGCACCCCAAACCCTGTCAGCCCCCAGGTTTCAAGCCTCCTTTAACTGAATCATTCTGTTCCATAGTTGCTGGCGTATAGCAGAACAGTGCCCTTATGGAATAGCTGCACTCTGGTTCTCTCGGAGTAAATATCTTTTGTTTTTCAGTCAGCGACCAGCTTAACATGAAAAGATCGACCTTCTGCTCATAAGCGATTAAACCAATTGCACCTAACTGATTTTGTGTGTTTGTGTATATGTGCACATGTGTAAGGATTCAACCACAAAGCCCTTGCAGCTTGTTCATTCTAGCTGTCATAGTAATCTTGCCACATTGAAGCTACATTTGAATACCCTGAAAGCATGGAACTTGTGCTTGAACATCCCTGCACATACCTCAATTTTATAAATAATTGGCTGAGGCTCAGAATGTACATATCCATCCTATACTGGTTACTTAAGTGAAACAACAAAGTCCCAATTAAATCAAGCTTGCAGGTACATAGGAGATGTTTCTGTTTAAATTCATAGGAATACATGTTATTTCTTCAGGTTTTGGGAAACCATCCACCACAAAATGTTTTAAGTCAGTATTCTGACCACTATACATTGCTGGTAGCAAGCGCAGCAATTTGTAGGCAAAATTTATGTATACACACAAGAGCACTGCATATGTACACACACTAGAGCACTGCACTTTGCAATAAAAAAGAGCATCTTGCCACTTGTGGGCTCACAGTCTTTTACCTGATCTTGTCAACATTTCATGTTCAGTTGTCATAGGGACGTCAGTGGGAACACACATGATACTAAAGCATTGTGCTCAAGAGGAAAAGGGCCTAATCTAGACACTCTTCAGCAAAACAAAGGTGAAGACAGTCATTCATGAATGGATGACTTGGAGAAACTTAAGATTTGTTTATAGCTACATGCATACCTTTTACTCTCTTTTTAAATCTTATCTGCTTGGCAGGTATAAAGATTGGTCGATAATGCCCAAAAGGGCTTACAACCTAGACCTCTAACCCTGCAAATACAAAACATATCCTTAACTTGTCTCATCTTAGAAATCCTAATTAGGTTCCCGTTTCAAATTCTTCGGTTTCAGCAGTAATTGCACAGGTTCAGTGGTGAAACTCTCTCTTCACGTCTCCCGTTCCCTAACGCACACGTTTGCGGGATCAAGGCCACGCGTTGCTCTTCTACAGCCCCCCGGGGCTCCACAGGGACCTCCGCACTTCGGTCCCCCAAGGGCGGCTGCACACCCCGCTGGCGACAGACCGCGG
>NW_009189958.1:0-6943 GCF_000690835.1 Fulmarus glacialis
TGCCTGCCAGGTTAAACCATGACAGTCCCCTTGTTCTGACAGCTCACCTATTCCTTGGGTAAGAGAAAAGGGCTGTCCCCAGCTTGTAGCCTGGCTCTGGTGAAAGAACTGCCTTGTTGGGTAGGCGTAAGAGGTGGGACGTTGATTATCTACTCTTTAATCTTTCTGCAAGATGGTTATAACCCTAAAGGAGAGAAGCCTGCGGGAGAACCAACAAATGCCACTGATTATACCCCAGAAGAAATGAAAACTGATGCCTTTTTCCACTTGCTGTCTATCCCCACTGCCTCAACTCTGCAGGGCACTGGGTTGTGCCCCTACCTTAGATCCTCCTGAGGTGTCCTTGGTCATTTGCATGAATCCTAGATCACCAAAACGCTGTCACACCTTAGGGCCACAGAGGCCATATTACAGGTTATGGACCACATTGAAATTCATGCAGAACTGAAGTCAGGTCAAGTGGACAGATCAGGAGGAAGATGCAGGTCTAAGATCGAACAGGGAAGAGACAGAAGATGACAGCAAACCACAAGAGTACTAACTGCCAAGTAAGAACATCAGCTAAAAGCAAATGGTAGGAGAGCTGCTTTTTTTTAATGTACAATTACATGGGACTGAGCTGGCAAATTCTGAGCATCTTCACATCTTCACATCTTACTTGTTAGGACATTAGAAGTTGAAGAGACCAATGCTGGAAAGTAAATGATGACAAATTATTTCAGGAGGAGAGGGACCTTTGCTTACACCTTGTTGGGAATCCTGCAACAAAACTTCTTTTTTTTTTTTTTTTTTTTTTTTGAGAAAACTGAAACATTCAGAAATGCATTGCTTTTGATTAAACTTTCATTGAGAAATATTTCTCATCTGTGGCAAGGTATTTCTGATCAAAGCTAGTGAGAGACTCAGTCTCCTCAGAGTAGCCAGTAGCATGGTGATCAAATCCACGCGGATGAATGTTAATCTGAGCCCCTGCATTTCTCAATATGGGGGTGAGGGGAGGAGCCTCAATCTGGGTTTACTGCACCTTTGCTGAGTTCCCTGAATATTGCTGTTTCTTCCAGGATTTATCTATTTTCTGATTTCTGTTTACCATAACAAGCTGGAAAAGAGTGCAGATTAGTCTCAGGATAGAACACAGGGCTTTTTCTGAAATACTGAAAAGTTCCTGTTTAAGGGGGATAACCATTTCCTGACAAGCTCAAAGTGTAATCAAATATGTATCTGGGCATCTTAGTGAACTCAGCCATAACAATTCTCAAGTTCTCTTGTGCTTCTTGCTTCTCGTAAGTTCCTCATCTTCATCTATCACTGAAAAAGGGGAATATTCACATTGTCACAGAACTGGGCATATAATGATCAGAGTGGCACTGGCCTTCAGCATGTATTCTGGTGAGTCTCTTTATTAGCTTCTTTTTGCTCATTCTTCTTTCTAACCCTGTTCTGTTCATAGAAAGGTTAACCTTCCAGGAGATCAAAATCACAGTAATTCAGATGTGATTTTTCTTTGTCTTCGAAGAAGACATGTGTCAGCCTTATACTGGAACTGGCTCAACTTGTGGAAAAACATGCATATTAACTTCTATTTCCTGAGTGAATTTTGAGTTGGTATCAATTCTTCCTGAATCATCTGCAAAAAGTATTATATGTTACAATTACTGTAAATGTCAAGTGAAGTTTTGAGTGCCTGCATTTGTAGTTGGAGCAACAGTGTCAGCTGAAATTCAGAAGCCCTATGCACAAAAAAATCCCTTCTGTCTGGATTGCATAGATTTTTTTTCAGGAGGAATTGTAATACTTTTTTTGGTTTGAGGCTAGTGCCGTTGCTGTTCCCTTTTTTCTATAGGCAAGTAGGATTGCTTGTTGGGTGATAAGATCATGTTTCCTTCATAAATGTTAATATTGTATGACTGACTTACATGCTTGGCTACTAGGATTCTTTTATTGGAGGGAAAATATCATAGGAGTGTAGGATCACAGGATACTTCAGGCTGGAGTTCAGGATCTCAGGAGGTCTCTAGTCTCCTATTCAAAGCAGGGTTAGCTCTGAGCTGAGACCAGGTTGCTCAGAGCTTTAGCCAGTTGGGTCTCAAAAACCTGCAGGGGTGGAGACTGCACAGCCTCTCTGGGCAGCCTCTTCCACTGCTTGATGGTCCTCATTGGAAATAATTTTTCCTTATACCCAGTCTGAATCTCTCGTTTCAACATATGCATTGTCTCTTGTCATCCTGTCATTCACTGCTGTGAAGAGGCCGTCTCCATCTTTGTGCTATCCTCCCTAGAGGAACTGCGGGGCAGCTGTTAGGTGCTCCCAAAGCCACCCTTTCTCCAGGCTGAACTCGCCCACGTCCCTCAGCCACGTGCTTCGGCCCCCAACCACCTTGAGGACCTCCACTTTAGTTTATTGGTGCTTTTTATGTACTGGGGGGCCAAAAACTGGTTGTGATATTCAGGATATGGTCTAACAAGTGTGGGGCATAGGGAAATAATAATTTCCCTTGATCTACTGGCCATGCTCCTCTTAGTACAGCCCCAGACACTGTTAGGACCTCTTTGCTGCCAGTGCACATGCCCAGCTCATGCTCAGCTTGCTGTCTACTAATGCCCTTTTCTTACTAAGGTAAGATAAGATTGATATTCTTTGGAAGATTTTTGACATAAAAATGCATTGCTCAGGAGGCAAGATTAAAGCTTTTTGGATTTTTTTTTTTTGTGTTGGGGTTATTTTGGAAATACATTTAATCAAAATATAATCAACTTGTTAGATGAAAGAGCCTGCATTTATTTAAAGTGCTTTGGAAAAAAACATTAAAGAGCAGTTCAAAACAATTGTAATTATATTTTACTTTGGCAGAGTTTGCACAAATGTAATTGTAAAAGGCACAACATCTTGATGAATGAGAAGTTATATACCATAGATACCGTGGTGTATGAAACCTAAAATAATGAGAAATTTCTTATTTCATCAAACCACTATATAGCTAAAATATACAGCTAGTCTAATCCAGAACATAGAAAGCTATTAAACTATTATGATTAGCTTATTCTAAATTCAAACTGTATTTTTTAATTTTGGATGGGGATATAATATGTTGTCTAACAAGCCATGAGAATATAAGTGTATACTGTACAGCCCTCCCACCTACTCTTATCAAAAGCTTTGTTTAAGAGCAGCAACATGACAGCATCTGGACAAGGACAACGTGTTCCATATGTTCTACATAGACAAAATCAGACTGTTTTTATCCTTAATGCTTTGTAACTCTTGATCACAAAGACAGCAGGAAATTTTATGGGTTTTGTTCTCGTTTTTTCCAAAAACTTGCAAGGATAATTTTAAGACTCTCCAACATCAAAATGCTTTGCAAAGTCATTTCAGTTTTCTAAAACGTGTTTTAAAAAGCAAATAAACCCCAACTTTTCGGTGGCATTTTTCGTTTGGCAGTTTCTAAATAGAACTTTTCCATTATTTTATTCAAAGGTGAGTTTTGGCAAATAAATAAAATGTATTTGTTTTTCAATTCAAGCAGGTTTTTCACTATTTTCTTGAAAGAAATTAAAACATTGAAAACTGACTTCAGTTTTGATATTCAGCTTTGGATTCAGGTGCCTGGTATTTACATCTTGATAATGACTATTGACATGCCAGCTCCTACTACAGCTGATGGAGCTCTGACCAATGCAGATGATGGTCGTTCAGCTCTCCCTAAGTAGAAACTTGCATTTAGTTGCCTGAATCATTTTCCAGACTCCACCGACTGAATAAAGGTGGGATTAAGGTGCCTAAACACAGGCATTGACTACAATTTGAAATGTGTTAGGGTATTGAAAAAGTGCACAGGCCTCGTAGACATGACACAGGACTCAGAGGAGACCTTCTACTGCAAGGCCTGGAGGCCAACCAAGGTACTCCGCTCACACTAAACACGTATGTTTAGGCAACCAAATCTCACTCTACATCTCTGTCGACTGTAATGAGAGATTAGATATGTTAGCTCACATGTAGATTTCTACAAAAAAACACCTATGGTTAAGTTTCTGGCTGAATCTGAATTCCTTATAAAATGTTTTAATTGTACTGAACTAAACCATATGTAAAAATACTCTGTGTTAAAAAAGTTAACGATCAGTTGTTCACTTGGCTTTAGCCAAAATGTAGCAGACTTTACATGTGATTTGGGAAAAACTTTGAATAATTTAAATGCAGAAAAGAAATATGAGTCTATAATATCCTGAAGAAAACATTCAGAGTGTTGTCTATGTAGTAAAACTTTGATCAGGGCTAAAGTTTCATTAATTATCAAATAAATTGTGAATGCAAACAATGCTAATAAATTACATAATTGGGAAATAATGAAGTTATTTATTAATGAAAGAATTGGTTTATTAATTAATTGATTTTTACCACCTTTCTGACTTACATGTTGTTAATTAGGTCTTCTGGAAATCAATCCATTTGTGTTAAATCAACTATCTAGAAATCCAAATAACCCAGATGATAGGTAGGCTTGAAAATGTGGTGTTAAATCCACACTTGTGCTCTTCCTTGTTTCTAAAACTAGAATTTAATAACATGTTTCAACTCGGGAAAATCAAGGAGGTGTTGGGATATACCTCTAGCTCCTGCTATAGGTCTGAAGAGCCTAATTGTAGGCTCTTAGAGTAGCATTTCTATTACCATCTAAATGCATTTGAAATGGGAGTTGCCTTCTAAATGTAGAGACATGTTTTTTCTATTTCAAAAGCTTTTTCCTGTTCTACATTGCAATGAATTTAAGACTTTACTGAGTACTTCATAATAACTGAGAAAAGGAGGCCAAGAATCTTTTCTTCTCATAACCAGTTTCTGGGGATGCTGGAAACATGGAAAACCGAAGTCTCTGTTCTGTATGTTTTGGAATATGATCCCATGTCTTCCCCCCAAGGTGAACAGCAAACCTTTACCTCACTCTTACCAGGGACTGAGAATAACATAAAGACTTAATAACGAGCCTCTAAGACACTCAGTTAGGGTGTGGGAAATCTGTGTCCAGAGAGTTGTGCTAATGTTGGCTTGTTTATACAAAGTCAAGCAGCTCCAACTAGAGAGGCTGAACAAATAGTACTGTGTAGCATCCAAAAGCCTGGTTATTATGGCATTCAGCTGGTCTGTTTAAGACTGGTATTCAGATGCTTGGTCTGAACCACACAGAACAGGTATTTGCCCCTGGTCTGTTTGCTGCATCTCGTGCAGCTGAGATGCTGCCCTAACTCCTGGCTCTTCAACCGCAGCGAGGTGCAGGAATCATGCCCAGTTTTGACACAGCTTCCCTGATGTTACAGAAATCAGCCCTTTCACAGGAAAATTCCACGTATTGATGAACTGCCCTTATCTGAATATAAACCATTTTCACTGAAAAATTGCCAGGCAGGTCTATCCTAAGGCACATTCGATGCTCTGAAAACATTTTTTTAAATCTTGTTTCTGTTGTTTCCTGAGCCAGCTGTGTTCTACCCCCCATTCTGTTGATAAAGTGATATATCCATCTGAAAGTAAAACAGAAAAAAGGTTTCCCTTTACCTTACGTGGAATGGGATGGAGGGTGTTTCAAAATGCTTTCTACTGGAGTTAGGCAATTAACTTCTAACTTTGGAAGTTGAACATGGAGTGGAGTTCCTTGGATATAAGTCATGTGAGTCCTATACTGCCTTGCATATGATAGGTGTTGATTGAAAATGTTTTTTACAAGCAAGATCACGAACCTTCTTAAACTGTTTTTCCTTTTCTGTGTCACAGATAGGAAATGGCATTTGAAACTTAAAGCTTATGGCTGATGAGTTTAATTTAAATGAGCTGCTGTTTGAAATAGATAACACTTTCATTTTAGTAAATTAATGGTGTGGCAAAAGGAAACTCAAAGATGCTTCTACCTATAATAAAAAAATGATGCTCTCTAGAATTTTAATATTTCACCATGTGATACGTTACCTAATCTTACTCATTTTATTACATGAAACATAGTAAAATGTTTCCTCTGTGCATTAACATAAATGTAATTTCATACTTTATACAAATCTTTGTGCAAAAATCCCAAATAGCTCTGGAATCACACTGATACACTAATAAAATTGCAACTGTCGCAGTCAAAGGGTAGAAGTAAAGCAAGGTTTGTGGGAGCGGTAATATCCTTTCTTTGACAAACTGATATAACTGGAAAAAATGAACCGGTGCTGTTTACATTCACAAAAATGTTTTTTTATTTTTCTAAGTAAAATGAATGTATAAAAATGCAGAATAAACAATTCCAGTTTTGCCAAACTCAAAGCATCCTTTATACCCTGTGGTGTCCAGTTTCTTCAGCTCACCAGGCAGAACGACGATAAGCATAGATTAGAAGACTTAACTGGGAATGCAAGGTTCTCAAAATGTGTGATATCTGCTATTGATAAGCATTTATGAGCCAGTCCCAACATACAGTTCCCTTTGCTATTACCTATTTGAAACAGAGAGTATTTCAGAACTTGCAATTTCAGAACAGGTATTTCAGAACTGGCAGTAACTGACAAATACTGAATTACTTACCTATTACTTCCTACTGTAGGACAGAAGTCAGAAATACACCATTGTGATGGCAAGTTTTTTAAAAAGATAATGCAATTCAAAGTTTGAATTAAAAACCATTTTCTCCTAATTGGTATTTAACTTCAGATAATTAAGTCTTTTTGATAGTAATCTACATTAATATACTTTCTCTCACTTATTTATGCCTGCGGAGCATGCCATGGGGGGTGTGGCGCTCTGAAATAATACTACTGGCAGTAGTATTATTCCATACCTCTACCACATATTTGTCCCCATCAGGGGAACAAGCACCGTATTTTAACAAAAGAGATCCAGTGTAATTAATTTTCCAAATACTCCTAGATATTTGTTGCGTGTGACTTCATAGAATCATAGAATCATTAA
>NW_009189959.1:0-1179 GCF_000690835.1 Fulmarus glacialis
ATAGGAATGAAGAAAAAGTGGAGGTATTTGGTTTTTTTGCCTCAGTCTTTGTTACCACTGATAGACCTTGGGCCGCCCGGTCTCCTGAGTCGGAAGACCACAACTGCAGGAACAGTGATTTTCCGTTTGTGGACACTGAAACAGTGAGGCACCAGTTGTAACAGTTGAATGTTCACAAGTCCATGGGGCCTGCTGGGATTCATCCCAGAGTACTGAAGGAGCTAGAGGATGTTACAGCAGGACCCCTCTCCACCAACTACAAAAGGTCTTGGGAGCCTGGGGAGGTCCTCGCTGGCTGCAAGCTAGCCAATGTTATTCCAGTTTACAGCATGAGTAAACTACAGACCTGTTAGTCTAACCTCAGGACGTGGAAAAATTATGGAGAAGATCATACTGCTACTGAAAGGCATTTAAAGAACGAGGCAATCTTTGGGCTGAGTCAACACGGGTTTACAAAGCGAAAGTCCTGTCTAACTAATTTGATATCCTTCTATGATCACCTAGTAGGTGAAGGAAAGGTAGTAGATGTAGTTTTTCTGGATTTTAGTAAAGCTTTTGGTACTGTCCCTCACAGCATCCTTCTGGACACATTGTCCAGCTGTGAGATGAGCAGGTAGATAGTGCGCTGGGTGAAGAAGCAGGGCTCAAAGGGTTGTAGTGAATGGGGCTACATCTGGCTGGTGACCGGTCACCAGCAGTGTTCCTCAGGGCTCAATTCTAGGGCCAGTTCTGTTCAATCTTTTTGTCAATGATCTGGATGCAGGAGTTGAATGCACCATTAGTAAGTTTGCTGATGACACTAAACTGGGAGGTGCTGCTGACTCTCTCGAGGGACAAGAGGCCTTGCAGAGGGATCTGGATAGATTGGAGCATTGGGCAATCATCAATGGCATGAAACTGAACAAGAACAAATGCCAGGTTCTGCACCTGGGGTGGAGTTACGCCGGACACAAGTCCAATTTGGGAGAGGAGTGGCTGGAGAGCAGCCCTGCAGAAAAGGATCTGAGGGTGCTGGTTCACATTAGGCTCAAGAGGAGCCAGCAGTGTGCCCTGGCAGCCAAGGAGGCAAACCGCATCCTGGGGTGCATCAACAACTGATTCTCCTGCTGTATTTAGCAATGGTGCGGCCTCACCTTGAGCATTATGTGTGGTTCTGGGCCCCACCATTTAAGAAGGATG
>NW_009189960.1:0-3783 GCF_000690835.1 Fulmarus glacialis
TGTTGCATTTCCAAGTGGGATGAGCAAAAAAAGTGTGGGGCCAGCAGGACCCCCCGGGTGCAACTGCGGGACTGAAGCCACTTCACATCCAGCCCCATAGAGGGAGAGAAGGTCTAAAAATCTCCCCAAACCTCAATGCATCCACGGAGCACGAGGAAATTCGCTTTCCTTTTTGGGTTTAAATACATCTGCCCGTTCTGAAATACCCAGGGGATCACACAGCGATCGCCCACCCACTCTAACTGCCGCTCTCGCAAACGGCAAGGCAAAAACAAACAACAATTTATGGCAAAGAACGTGAATTTTTGTGTCTGGGCTGTGGTCTCGGAGCGTACGTTCTCCAAGAAGAGTTTCCTGCAGGAGACAAGGAGGCCGAGACGGTGGCTGGTGGGTTCTCACTTGACACGTCTCCCATCAGGGATGACCATGCCAGAAGTCAATCCAAGTTTACCAGCACGGAGGAGACCGGGAGCAGCCTGAGGTCCATTCCCCACCGTGCTCAGTGCTCTGGTCCCACCACGACTCGCACCAAGAGCCGGGGGGTCCTGCAGCAGAGGCTGTGGAGGGAGGCTCCAGGCATTTCTTTTGAAGAGTGTAGTTGGCAAGATTGGGCATTAATAAGGAAAAACCATCATCTTAAAAGCGCGGGGGAAACTGCCGCCGCCCTCCGGCTTCCTTGTTTCCCTCCCCAGGAGAGAGGGTTGGATTTACTTCATTAAACAGAAGCAATAATTCACATTTCAAGGGGCACCTGCGACGCAGGAGCGACTGGGCTGTGAGCAGGGAGGGAGGCTGGGGCTCAGCCAGGGCACGTTTTGGGGCAGCGATGAAGATGGGGGCTCCCAGGAGGGTGAGGATCCCGGCTTTGCCCCCCGTGAAGGACCCGCTGCCCTTGGTAGGACGTGCCGGGTTTCCGTTTCGCGGCCGGCCGCTGCTTCTCGCTCCGCTGGCGAGCAGGCAGCGCGCGAGAGCACGCGTGGGCTGCAGCTCGTTATCGGGGAGCTTTTGAAGTGGTTAGAAAAATGAGTATTATCCCCACAGCCTGTGGGCAGAGGTGGATTTGGAGACATTTTCCACCTTGAAGAAATGCAAAAAAAACCCCAAAAAAAACCACTGAAGAAAAGAAAAAGCAAACCAAGACACGGAGCCGTCGCCACCCCCGGGGGAGCTCAGCAGAGCCTCGGTGGGTACCGAGCATCCATCCACGGGGGATGGAAACCCTCCCGCATGCCCCACGCTGCTTGGAGAGAGGAGGATTCATGTAAAACACCAAAAAAATTAGTCTGGACTTCAGAGGAAAGGTAGAAATTGCAATCCCTGAACAGTCAGTAAATCAAGGAGACAGTAGAGGGGGGACCCCTAAACATACATATATATATGTATATACATATATGTACACATATATATTCTTTCTTATTTTAAAATCCACAACCAAATCAAAAGGCGAAGATGTGCTGGGAAATTTTTTGATGTATGGTCACAAAATAGTGGAAAATACCGGCATATTAATATAGTCACGGGATTGTGGAAGAGAGACCTTGAGGAGTCACCCAGCCCCTTCTTATAGTGCATAGATATACACACACACGCATGCATATATATATACACATACGAATTTCCACAGAATTTGTAAGTGATCCAATTGGAATTATTACCTAGCATTTATAGAGTGTTTCACAATGAAGGTGTCTCCATAAATAAGATTCACATCTTTTTTCATTAAAAACTTTTAGCTGAAAATGGCTCATTTAAAAAAAAAAAAACACACAAGTTGTAGTTTGGCTGAGATTTGGTTTTTTCCACAAAAACCTCATTCTCCCCCCCTGCCCCCCATTCCTTTCGCTTTTAACTAGAAAGTTTCACCTTTGTTTTTAAACTGAAAAGTGAAGTTATTTTTGTTGGTCTCTTTAAGAAAGCCAATGAGCTATTGCTCAAGTCGTTAAAAAAATAAAGCCCCCCCCGAGGGAGGACCCCCCCCCTCCCCGCCGGCTGCCGATGCCGTCCCTCAGCCCGGGGGCCGCCGCCTTCTCCATTTGCAACCTCGGTCCAAGTCGGAGGCGTCGCGGAGCCCACGGCGGAGGGGGCAGACACAAACCTGGCTCTTTGAGTAACGCCAACGAATAACCCTTCCCACGGGCAAGGTGCTTCGGGGGGGAGGGCAGAGCTCTCCCCCTGCAAGTGCCCAGGGAAATCTCTCGCGCCTGCGTGAGCCCCCCCCTAGTTTTCAGACAAAAAAAAAAATTGCTCCTGAGCATTTTTCCTGAACAACCTGGGAGCAGAAACATCCGAGTGCACGAAAGAGGCACAGCCAGAAGAAGGTGTTGTCCGTTGGAAGACGCGTCCCTGGGTGGGAAGGGGCAGAAGGCATCGGAAAAGCCGGACTCCGGCTCCTCGCTTTAACAAGCATCGTATTCAGGCTGGTTTTCTACCCCAAATCCAGGCACGCCACAAGTACCGGTACACCACCGCGGGGAGAATATCCACCTGAAAGGGGGCTTGTAGCCCTCCCAGATCCCCAACACGATGGATTTGGCATCGCCTTAGTTTAACTTGTCCTAGGGTTTGTCTTCTAAGGCCGGTAAAACCAGTACAGGATGCAGATGTGCTGGGAGAGCTGCCTGGGCTAAGCCACGACGATCATTTTGGATCTTACTTGCACATCACGCTTTTGGCTTACCAAAGGTGAGATATCGCTGTTATTTTGCCTTCAACCCAGCGATGTCAAGGCAGAAAGGCACAGCCATGGCTGGTGCAAAGAGCCGTGGGCGAGGGAAGTCCTTGCAGCTGCCCTGGCACCAGCGGGGTGAGATGGGCTCTGCTTTAAGGTGAAAAACCTGGGGGGGGGTGGAGGTTTTCCCCTGTCTGGCTTCCAAAGTACCAGCAAACCGGGGTGAATTTTTATTAGGGTGGGATTCAAGACACTGGGGGCTGGCACCCAGTCCAGCCGTGACCTCGGGCATCTGCTCTCAGAAACAAGATCCTCTTCAAATCCACCCAGCAGAAAGCATCCGTGAAAGCCACGTTGGATGGGGACAGGGACGAGGTCAAAGCCCTGAGTCCCGGGAGGGTTTGACCGTGACCGGCTCCGAAATCCCAACACGAGCCTCCAATACAGCAACTGGCGCTGCCGGGTGTAGGAAAGGACCCTGATCCCTCCTGGGTGGGGGTAAAAGCTACTGTAATGTCAATAATACACATAATTTACTACCAGCTGGTCACCGATTCTCTCCTGCCATCCATATTGCAAGTACTATGTTTTATTTCAGAGACAAAAATCTTTATTAGGATTACTACCGAGTTACTTGCTTTCCTCCGGAGAGAAGAGATTCAAACCAGAAGAACTAATGGCTTAAAGACCAGGGATGAATTTAAAAGGATTCAACCCGTGGTGTTCTGTTCCCATTCATGCAACACTCCTTTTGCTAAACAAAATAACATTGCCTCCGTTTCTTACTTTTTTTCCTTTTCTTGTCCTTTTTTCCCCCCCTCATAGGCAGCTGTTTCCATTGATCACATCTGCAGCAAATCTGCACTTAATCCCCCACTGACAGTGCAGAAGAGGGGGAAAAATGGAAGGGCTGATCCCAGCGCCCGGGATGTGGCAGGGAGGGAGGGAAGGGCTGTAGCGGGAGCAGGAGGCTCCGGCCGGGGCGAGTTCCCGGGAGCGACCCCCTCCCCGGACCCCGTCTCCCCCCATCCCGTCCCCCCGTGGCTCTGTATCCGCAGAACCGCAGGATCCAGCTCCACCTGCCTTGGGGAGCCCTGGGGCCCCGGTTCCGAGGA
>NW_009189961.1:0-7963 GCF_000690835.1 Fulmarus glacialis
GGGGTGGGGGTGGGGAGGCAGGCTAGACTTTAAGCTCTAGAGGGAAGGCAGGAAGAGATCATACAGAATAAAATATATAGTACATTGAAACTTATAGCATTTCTATCCTATGTTCAAACATGCATGTTACACAGGCTGTAAATAGCTGGACTACATTATGGCTAATTGTACATATAGTTTGTTTACAGACCACTAATGAGACTACCATACAGATAAAAAAGGTTTAGCTTCTTAATAAGGAGAGCTAAGTTGGGCCAATATAGTTGTAATTTAGATTTAATTTAGATGAAATCTAAATAACTCAGATAAATACTATTGTTAAAACAGAAAGCTGGTATTTGTTCACAACTTTTAAAACATTTAAGTTAGATTAATGAAAAACCACCACAAGTTTTGGTTTAGAATGGAGAGAGAGATCATCACTGTTAAAACAGCAGTTTCTGAACCTGGAACATGTGCAAAATAAATGCAAGTACATCTGTAACTTGAGAAGCACTAGTCTTGATCACCAAAAAAAACCCCAAACAATTGGAGGAGACTACTCAGAATGAATTTTACATCAATGCTTGTATTTCCATACATACTTTAATTATGAAGGCTCCAAATGCCACCAAGCTAACAATCTCTTGGTCAACTGCAATGAGAAACACTATTTAAAAGTGTGAAACAGGATATCCATTGTTACTACAGCTCCTGGAAGCAGCTCAGCATCAAAGAAATACTACAAGAGAAAAATATACCACTCATTTTTCATCAGAAATGAGAAGTTGTGTGTTCAGTGTATTTCAAGATGTTTATTTAGTTTAACCTGCCATAATTTATATTCATTTCAGTACCATTATTGCCAGCGTTATTCTAATACTAGAGGAGTTTACAGGTAACTTACTGAAATATATATGCAATTCTAACAAACAGAAAAAACCTACGTGTTGACATACTTACTCACCAGTTGTTCCAAATGAGAGTCTAAAATTAGCAACCTGCATTGCCACTCAGAGGAACAGTGGATCGACAGAGAAGAAAGATTTCTCGTTCCCTTTGCTTCCCACCGCACAAGACCCATACAAAAGCCATGTAACAGCCTCTATCTTTGGCAACTAAGGGTTACTTAAATTGCATTTTGTTGAATAATTTTTAAAGGCTTTTCAGGCATTAAACCACGAATGTTATGGGCAGATGTAACATTAAATTTTCCTATCTGCTTTTCTTCTTCTGAGTGTAAAAATAGTCACCTTGAGTCTTTTTTTTCCCTTGTTTGTGTGTAATCAACTTCATTGCTTCCTCTGATTGCTTTCATCTCCCCAATATCTTCTACTGGTAGCTCTTTAAAAGAGCAGCTGCAAGCTTTACCAAGGCAGCTACTGCTGGGACCCTACTGATGCAAGCAATGAGTTGGAGAAGAGTGAACTGCCAAGGGTCACGTGGAATTCTTATCTTCTCCTTAGGAAGTACCTCTGTGCCCCTTTTCTACTGTCACTTTGCATCTGTGGCAAATCCAGGTAAGGTACAACACCAAAGTGTTGCTGTGGTCATTTTATCTTTCTCAGTGAAGAAAGAGAAGGAAGAGCAGCTGCTTTTTGCAGTTATAAGCTAGTTATTGCTTATTAATTACTTTTCAGGAGATTATTTACTGAACAACAACAAAAAACCTTCTTAGAAAAAGACAGACATGGAGTAGGGCAGTGTTTGAGCTGGTGTTGTTTTCTTAACACCAATAAGTTATGGATTCCAGAGCAGGAAACCAAAAGCCTCTTGTTTGCCTGGAAAGCAAAAAGGGATGGGTGTAGACAGAGGGAAGAAGTAAGTTTTATTTTGAGAGGGATATGCATGCATAGAAACTGATCTGGGAAAAATGTAATGATTTAGGGTTCTGTATTACATGCGGCATTGCTACCTAAGAAAAGCAGTCATCTCCCCCAGACCTATCAGGGCATATGATGATATGCCAGCAAAAATACAATATATGAAGCTAAAAAATAAATGTTGGAATTTTTTTAAGCCCTGTCAGAAGCACATTGCCAGTTAAGATATATTTCTAAACTCATAGGCTAATGAGTTCAGAACTTTAAAAATAAAACTAAGACAGAAGAAAGGTTACAGACCTAAAGTTTGCATTCAAATATAACTGGTTTCACTTGGCTGGGATAGAGTTAATTTTCTTCAAAGTAGCTGGTATGTGGCTATGTCTTGGATTTGTGACCAAAACAGCGTTGATAACACAGGGATGTTTTCGTTACTGCTGAGCAGTGCTTATACAGCATCAAGGCCTTTTCTGCTTCTCACCCCACCCCACCAGTGAGTAGGCTGGGGTGGGGGTGGGCACAAGAGGCTCGGAGGGGACAGCTGACCCCAAAGGGATATTCCATACCATATGACATCATGCTCAGCATATAAAGCTGGGGGAAGAAGGAAGGGGGGGACGTTCGGAGTGATGGCATTTGTCTTCCCAAGTAACCGTTATGTGTGATGGAGCCCTGCTTTCCTGGAGATGGCTGAACACCTGCCTGCCGATGGGAAGGAGTGAAGTAATTACTTGTTTTGCTTTGCTTGTGTGTGTGGCTTTTGCTTTACCTATTAAACTGTCTTTATCTCAACCCATGAGTTTTCTCACTTTTACCCTTCTGATTCTCTCCCCCATCCCACCAGGGGGGAGTGAGCAAGCGGCTGGGTGGGGCTGAGCTGCCAGCCAGGGTTAAACCACAACACTGTGGTTTAACCGGTCTCTTAAAAAAGAAAACAAAAAAACCCCCCACACTCACACATTTCAACTCAGCCAGATCTATTATTTTTAATAAGGCTTGGTACTGCAAGACTACGCAAGAACCTGTTTTTTCACTTACTATTAGAAGAATGAAAGGAATTCTAAGAATTAAAACATCTTTTGACTTATTGAAATTGGGAGGTGGTGGTTAAAATGACTTAATGTTTACAGAAAGTAATTTCTTCAATACAGTCGTAGTAGTAGCAAAAATCCCAAAACATCCTGTTTATTTAGAAGTGCTTTTATAAAGTCTTCTTGTAATCAACTTATACCCCCCCATGTTACTACAAAATATAATAAAGAACATAAAATGTCAGCATTTAGGAATGCAGCTATTTCTTATTCAGTCCACCAGACTACATCTATGAACATTTTAGTTCCCACTACTGTGCCACCTCAAGCATCGATTCTCTTCACATTGACACCTAATTTGTCATTTTTCTTTGCTCTTCATAGCCTGAACACACAAGTTTCATTTAAGATTAAGTGCTTTGTATATTGACCTAGTCACTCAGTAAGGCACTTGAAAAGAGTAAATCAATTGCTTGCAACTGTGCATCTGAACATAGATCAATCCAAAGTGCCTGAGCGAACTAATGTTAAACAATATAAATGTTATCATAACCAAATGCAGAATAATACATCTAAGGAAGAAAGGCCATACCCACAAAGTAGAAGATCATACTCTTATAAATAGTAGCTCTAAAAGAGAAGCCAGTATGCAGGGGATGAGCAACTCAGTATAAACTCCTGATGCAGTATTACAGGAATCAATGCAATCTTTCACTGTATCAGGCTTTTCTACACGAGAACAGCAACGTTAAACCTGTTTGACATCATGCGATATACACAGGAGCAATGCACACATTTTACAGACAAGTCACAAGATCAAAGAGAGTGCAGAAGAAAGCTTTTTTTTTGAGGGCAGGAAAAGTGTCTTACACCAGACATATAGAACAAACAGATAGAATTTCTTATTCAAGAGGACAATTAGCCATAGAATTTTTGCAAGGATAAAATACCATGCACTAAAGAGCTCTCTGATCTGGGAGAAAGGCCTAACAGCCAAAAGTGGAAGCCAGACTGCTTAGTATACAAATTAAATTCCTATTAGCAATAAGCCACTGGAACAAACTACCAGATTATATTAGAAGCTGAAGAAACCAGTCTTCAAATCAAGATCTGCTGTTTTTCTAGAAAATACATATAACTAAACTGCAGTTACTGAACTCGGTTAAAGAAAAAAACTTGAGAAAATGGAAATAACTTATGACATAAAATCCTCACCACGCAAACCAGTATGGTTCCTACTATGAAAAAACAGGAAAACAAAAGACCCAAACACACTAGCCTGAGGCAATTTGCTTCCCCCGCATCTTGCATGGCCTTGGCTGCATCCAGGTGCACACTCTCCTCCTTTCTCTCTCCTGTTAATGTTAGCAGTATAGTTTTACTATAATACACTACGGTACCCTAGTTCTCCTAACTGTCTCACACAGCATTTGAAGGATATCGGAGAGAAATAGGACACTTATAGGAATAAGGCATTGAAACAGATGAGATCAGCTGTTCGCCTGAAGTTACTCCTTTCCAAAATTTGTTAAAAAGAAACTGCAATTTGCATAGATTAAAGGGCCAGTATACTGCTGATCCTGCGTAAACTGTATTGTAAAGTGACCATACTTTCAAGCTTTTCCCTCCTCTAGAAATGCAACTTCCAAAACTAGATTACCATAGTAATTCTCTATTATTTAGGATATAATAGATATCTTTATTTTAACCTTTCTCCTATATAGGCAAGGGCTTTTTTCTTCCCTTCTCCAGGCACAAGTACCTTGTGCTAAGCACATATCAACCTCTGACAGATGCCTCTACCACCATTCAAAATATTGTATATTCATTTTGTTAGTAAACAATTCTTCCTATGCCAAATTAAGTGATCTGTATTTGGATTTGACAGAAGGAACTGCTACACATATTTTGAGCTTACCCAAAAGGAAAGTTTGGCTAGAAACTTTATAGGAGGAAAAAATGGGGCAAGGGTAACAGACAGAGCAGAAGAAATGAGGTTCCCACTCTACCTTCAAAATGACTTTAAGTTTTACTGCTGGAAAACCTATAATCAATGCTTTTGGCTCAGTCTGACATGAGAAATTAATAAGGTATTTCAAGAGTTCTGTGTTCAACCTAAATATTAACTGGGCATCAATTAAAAAAAATTAGTAATAAACAGGGAAACAGTCACAGTGAGGTCTGGAGTTCTCACTATACATGTGATCACAGAATCACAATCCTGGCATTGTCCGGCTGAAAACACAGAAGCACAAATCAAACACTATACAGTCAATGAACTGTTACATTCACTGTCATACAAAAATGCCCCATGTACAGTTTTTAAGAGACCTCACTTCATCTCAAAGTCCCGTGTAGCACGTTACAATTAGGAAAACTAATAATTGATATTTAACTGATCTGCAAACCAGGTGTGTGTCCCCAGCTGCTACAATGAGTAAAGCATTTACTTTTCAACACATGAGACCTTTGCATGCTGCTGTTGGGAAAAGCAGATTTTGTTCTTCTGTGGACTTTGAAATGTTTAACATGTGTGACATGCAGCAGTCTGTAGACCATAATAAACAGCTTGTGTTTAAAGTAATGTACGTCTTCAGATATCTGACTTGAGACTAAATACTTGCTGCTAACTGACATGCTGGGCAAAAAGCAATGAGTAAAAGGAGGGGGAAAAAAGAAGAAAAAAAAAAAAGAAAAACATTCTTCCAGCAAAACCAAAGTCAGCCTCTTCTCCAACTGACTAGCGACAATGCATGAACTTGCTTCATCTTTTTCAATCAAAGAAACAACTCTTACTCAAATTCTGAAAAAGATAAATATCCATTCATTCTGGCTGATGATGCATGAACCACCCAATTGTAGTAGACATTTAAAAAGAAGAAAGTTGTAGTTCCTTAAAAAGGTTAGCATACTAACACAAGTAACTTGAAAATAAAGTAAATTTGCTAAGAGTGCATTTATATGGAACTGAGGTACAAACAGATTGAAGTAGTCACAGGTTTATATGATTGCAGGCTGGAAAGACTAAAAATGCTCTATTTTTGAAAGTGTTAGAATACTAATTTTTTTCAGCAGGGGCAGTAGCTGAACAGGCACGCATATCATTAATATTCAACAAAAGTGTTCCCTAATGAAAACACAATTACTTTAATTAGTACTTTTATGAGGGTTCACAAATATGGTACAGCACAACTGAAGAGTGCAAGCAGTTATGTCAACAGAACCTGCCATGCCCATGTGCCTGAAAAACCTGGAGACATACCTGATTACTGCTTTTTGCAGCAGAGTTGGTCTGAGCTGTATTTGAAGAAAGGGAGTCAAAAAAGGCTTGGTCAGCTAATGAGTTACCGCAGCTAATTCCATCTTTTGCACTGTCGGTTATAATCTGAAATGGAAAAAGTTGAAAAAATTTTTTCATGCTTCCATTAAACAAATTATGCTGTTTATCATATATAATCATCCTAACATTCATGTCACTAGATATTAAGATGGTTGCATATACCCTTTTTGAATTAAAATTGAATAGTACCTTTTACAAGAAGTTGATATGAGAATCTGGAGGATTTACTTCCACAACAGATGGAACTGGTTTGCATTATCACAGTGTAACATGTAAGGCTGTTGTGGCAGTGGACACCTAACTATAAATTCACTGGGGATTAACAAGGTTGTTAGCATTACTGCTTGGATACTGGGAACTCAATACTCAGAGGATCAGTTTGGGAGAGCCAAAAGCTACTAAACCATGAGCTAGCCAAGTGAAGACAAAACAAGGTTATGTGAACAAGCATCCTCCCCTCACCACCACCACCCCTTTTTTTTTTTTCTTTTTAATAAACACAGCAGTGCTGAAGGAAGGGAGGCACATGCCTTAAGAGGAGGCTGCAGGAATTACAGGCAGAGTCTTCACCTAACTGGCAACCTGCAGACATACAGACACTGGGCCCTCCAAGAGTGAATTGGATTTCAGTCTTCGCATTGAGACCCCCATTTCATCCCCACCCCCATACCATCAGTCTTTAAACAAAGAGCAGATCAACACACACTGAAGAGACAGCAAAGGCCCTCAAGAAGAAGATGAGCGGAGTAGTCCCTGGATTTGGGATCCCATAACCCGAGCCCCAGAAACAGAGTTCCATTCCAGAGACTTATGAGCATGTGGCAAATCAGCCACAGCAACACCATTACTTGCATTACTCATTTCACTTCCGTATCTGTATCTTCAAACAGGAAAGCGAAACAATTATTGGATCATGAGACCCCCAAAACCAGAAGCAGACTCAAAACAGTTCATGTTCTGCAGATCACCAGTATTTACTATAGACAACCTCCTGCTGCATTTCTTGGGAAAACAGTAAGAAGCACAGTAGCTTTGGATGGCATGTTTGCAGTGGTCTCCGAAGCCAGCTACAGTTGCTGCAGTAAGATTATACATTCCAAGCTTTAACACTGGAAGTTTTATGTTTGAGCATTACAATCTGATCAGCGAACCAGAGGATGGCCTTTTCAGTAGTTCCGCTTTCTTAGTGCAGTGCAGTGCAGCAGTCACTTACCTCAACGTAATCTGTTGGAACAAGTCCTCTCTCGCCTTGGCTGTTTTTTCCTTCTAACCAGCCCCCACCAACGTCCTAAAAGAAGTAATAATATAGAAATAGTTTTGCTAGATGGATGTCACAGCTCAGGAGGAAGCACTGTCTTGCTCTCAAATGCAATGTTCAAAATACAGTTATGACTGTATGACCACGAACAAACTCGCTTAAGTCTCCTGAAGCAGCAGATACTCATTTAAACAGAACACAGACAGTGCTTGTTTCACACGGCTATCGTGGACTTTAGATTTAACAAGCGTGAGGGGAAAAAGGTTGATTTTCAGCACTTTTGATCATTTATGAAACCACAGTCAATTTTCTGGACACAGATTGCATCAAAACACAGCTATTAGTATGCTATTTCCAAAGCATTAGTTTTATTCAATGGATTATAAAGAAACATGACTCAAGGAATTAAGCTATTGGTAATATCTAAAATCTCTGCTTCACTTCTTGAAGGTGCAGAGGTGTGTGATGGATGAGTGGGAGCTATAACCCACAAGAATATTAAGGATAATCTCAAGGTTAAGAGAGGCATATG
>NW_009189961.1:7994-29038 GCF_000690835.1 Fulmarus glacialis
CACTCTTTCTAGTTTACCTTTAATTTTGGAGGCAGGTCTTACGCTATTAGTTTGGAAGAACTAATACAGTTCAACTCTGATCTCAGTGGGGCATCCTGTTATTGTTTGTTTTGTTAACACACATATTCTACATACACTAAGAAACCTTTGCAGACCTTTGCAGTTAAGCAAAGTCAACTGCAGGACAACACTATCTGGAATAAGCCAGTTCTGTTTTAAATTAAGCTGTTCCTTGAACACATAGATACATGTCAAGCTAATTCACCGCTGAAAACTTGAATCATATATGCTAGACAGCAATTATTGAATTTCAGGTTTTCTTAATTTGCTTTTTAATGGATGTATTTGTTTATTCACAATTTTGTTCTTTCACTTGGAAATTTTATGTAATCCTGAACATAGTAAGGAGAAGTCTGCTTATGTATTCAAGATTTTAAACAGTAAAGATCAATCAGTTATTGAAATAACAAACTTTCATTTGCTTTTTCTTATGTACCTAAAAGCTTACACTCAAGAACACAGAAACAACTAGACATCTTGGATTATAAATTCAACTAGCTTGGTTAAACTGCAAGCGCAACGACATCTTGAGCCAGAAGTCACATTTACACACTGCACTTAAGAGCAATCATCATCAATGGACTTTCATGACTATTGTTGTCTAAACTTATCATATGAACAAAGATCGAGAGCCTTTGTGGCAATCTATCCCACAGTTTAATCATGAATAGCATAAAATAATATTTTACTTGGTTTTAAGTATATTGCCTTAACACATAGACGTCTTTAACACACAGATGTCTCGTTCAGCAAGAACTAGCTTAAAAGTGGTAAACTATTTATTTAGTCCTACTTTTGTGAAACTTGTGAGCATTAAACTCCTGAACTCATTTAAAATGTTACCTCTGCCACAGCACAGCATCCTCTCCAAGAGAGTGCTGGTTCCACTAAATATCTGCTTCAAATATTTAAGGTCAGTGGAACTAAAAATTATCAGAATAATACATGACTAGGCTCTTCAAAGAATTAGCTTATTCTGCAGAACCCATGTTTCCTATACAACCAGATAAATAAAACCCGGCATCAAGATGAGGTGGTTTTTGCTCGTATGTGTTTTACCAGGAAAGTCTACTCACTGAGCCATATCACTACACAACAATCAAAAGCAGAATCAACTAACACTTACCTCGTTACCAAGGGTAAGAATTATACAGGACAATAAAAGCACACTCAAATTCAAACTGTACATGCAAATCAAATGTCAGTGCTCAGAAGTACTATTAATTTAAGAACTCCTTGGTATTATTACCATAGTATTTTCACCACTCCTTCCCTATACCTTGCCCATGTATTTTTAATTATGAAAGGACACACAAATTTAGCCACAAATATTGTGGCAACTTCTTTGAACAAACTTGGAATGCTGAAGTCATGGATTAAAAAACTAAAAACCAAGAAGGGAGTTGGCATGTCAAATTTAAATGCAAGTGGCAAGCGCTTGAAAGATTACATACACACAAAATGTGGAACATTAGGCACACAAAAAAGACAACACATTCACATGTAAAGGGTATCACCATAATTAGCTCCTTCCTTTGCCTTGGCACTCAGCCCTATTTAGAGGGGAACAAAGCTGAGCAAATTCCTAAGTGTGTAGGCACAAGCTGAGAGGGCCCCTGTCCTCCAAAACCGCTCATTGCATTTGTTTCCACAAAACTATTAGAAATTTTTTTGTATTTAGTTTATTTGCTGCTTCTTCAGGAGAGGGTAGCCAGGGCTTTCAGATGTCACCTAGCACCTTTCTTCTTCCACCTGCTAGAAGTAGGTCAGGACAGTGCACTGAAGCCTTGACTCCATCTTGGTTTTCTCACCGGGTTGGTAATGACGATGATCTCCCCTTCACTGACAGTCAGCTCGTTGTTTCCAGGCTCAGCAGCAAAATCATACATAACACGAGCCTGTATGTGAAAGAGAATATACCGGTGAGCCTTCCAGCTTATTTAGAAGATTTCATGAAGGAAGTATCAGCACAACTCATTCTTAAGTAGCAGAAATACTAAGTGCAAAAGGCTGGATGTATAAAGAGCAACTCAGCATGTGGGAAGCCAACATTTTCTAAATTTGACCTCCAAACCAAACACTAATGCAAACTTTACTCCTGCAGAGCTTGTTAGAG
The DNA here is from genome assembly GCF_000690835.1 of Fulmarus glacialis. Classification (NCBI taxonomy): domain Eukaryota; kingdom Metazoa; phylum Chordata; class Aves; order Procellariiformes; family Procellariidae; genus Fulmarus; species Fulmarus glacialis. The sequence continues at coordinate 10,171 of NW_009189961.1, forward strand.
ATGATCATTATTTTCCAGGAAGATTCACGGTTTAAGACTGGCTGTTCTCTGCCATGTCCAGAACTATCTGTACAACTTTTTCCAGGGGAAGAAGGAAAGGCTTCTAACTTTAGCAAACAATCCAATTAACATTTTTTTCTACAAGACATATTCCAACTCCAATTCGGGTAAAGGGAGCTGTTTCATAGAGCAAGCAATTCAGAAAAAGAAAAACAAGTTACTGCAGATGTAAGTAACCACTGCTGTACATAAAAAGTAATATGTAAAATTATGTTTTGAGACTCCCTTTGTATACAGGAGGAACTATGCAAATGCACAAACAAACAGTGAGAGTAGGCCTGTTACATATTGGCACAAGGAGGGAAGGAAAAACAAAAACAACCTAATTTTTAAGTGTTTAGACACACAAAGGCTTTGCTGTGTACTCACTGCTACTACACTACATAAAGAAATGTTATGTTTGAAACACTGACAAAGTTGTCTAACATTTAAGGAACAGTTCTACTTCTCTATACAAAAAGAAGCACACATGGTCTAAGATTATATTCCCAAATGTCTTTTCATCGTCTTCTATTAAATTCCTTTCCAATCTAAAAGTAAAGAAAGCTCTCAGGAATTACAAAGTGACTATATTTATTTTCGCAAACTGTTGAAATGGATGCATATATTTTCCCCTTGACTCTTAAAGGAAGATCTAGAATCAAAGTTTTAGCTTTCTAGTTAAAGTGGCATATTAGATAAACTTCAAACCTGAGAGAACAAGACAGCAATAAACCCTTATCTAAGTTTCTTTTCCCCTGAAATAAAACTAATCACACTAGTAGAACTTACAAAAGATAAAAGCCGTATTATTTGCGCCTCAAGTCTTTTTTACCAGGTGCCCCAGAAGTAATTAATACATTATTTTATCTGATTGATGCCAATGCTTAACTATCAAAGAGCAGCAAAAGCGAAAGCTAGACTACAGGTCAGGAAAGCCAAACAGACGTACAGATTTTAACAGACAGTACTAACAGTTATAACAAAAAGTTTTTCTTGTACAACTAAAACAAGAAGATATAAACTCAATTCCAAGTGGTGTGTGTGAGGGGGGAAATAATCTTTAGTAGCTTGAAGTTTAGGAGACAAGTAATTTCTAAGAGCAAAGTTATGAAGATTTGTGGTTGTAATATGAAGGCCTCTAAAAGTGATACTGTAGTTATTGATTTATAGGCCTGAAATCCACAGAAGGGACAACTAGGAAGAGAAACACCTCCCTGTCACAATACACCTGCCAAAAGATTTTTAAAAATTTAAAAAAATAATTAAAAAAAAAAATCAATAATATAGATTACATTATAGCCCTTATTTCTCCAGCTCGTACAGGATTAAGAGCAGCAGAAAGTTTATTTCAGGAAACACACCAATTTCCCTAGCACATCTTGAAAGAGGCAAGACTATGGTGTCATCTTCACCATCAAGACATATGCTTTAGTTACCTCAGCTCATGCAGAAGTGGGCTTTGTTCCTGCAGATTAAAAAACTAAATCCAAGAAAAACAATTTTATAGTGGTGTTCCTAATACCGTCAGACACTGTGTACAGCAATGAGGTCCTTCTTGAACTTGGAGGTCAGGGGAAGGAAAAAAAAAAAAACAAAAAACTAATTAAGTAATTGCTTCTGCCATAAAGATGACAGTAGAATCATGATTTCTGTTGAAAGCAAGTTATGGGATAGGAAAAAAAATACCAGAAGACAGACATTCAGCACCAAGCCTTGCCTGTCTCAAAATTGCAGGTTGTTATGATCCCCACCTAGATGTTCCTTCTTCTGACATAAAACCAGAAAATACACAACTTCCCTCCCCGACATTTTAATTTCTTAAGTATCATGTGGAAATACTTCTGGCCCATCAAGAGATACTTCACTTCAGTGTAAATAAAAAAAGCGCAGAGAAGAAACACATATGTTGTAGTTCAGCTGACAAAGCTAATCCTGAACCATGTGCACAACAAATCAGACACTTGGTCTCCTCCAGGGGAAAAGCACAACAGCCGGAAAAAACCACGTGCCCCATGTGCTTTCAGCACTTTCAGATTATGCCATGCAAAGCAAAGACGAATAGAAGAAAACTGTTTTCAATAATAACACTGACTGCTTTCCTTCCAGCAGAAAATCAGGCCACCATGCAAATACAAGAATAAGCTACCTTACTTTCCTTAAAAAGCAAATTGAAGAGAAGAAACATACCTTTTGAAATACGAGAACATTTTAAGTAGGGGTGTAAAAAGCACCACCCTCCAAGCCTCTCCCCTCAGCAATAGTAGATGAAGGTGTTGAACATGTCCTTTTTACAGCAGGTTACCAATACTTATCTGGTTCCTGCAAGTTAGTTTAACAAAGCTCAGGTGCTAGGCATCTGAACCGTGGGGAAAGCAGCTTTCTTAACCAGGGCACCGCCTTAGCCTTCTTCAAGCAGTATACCACAGTATTAAGTTCTTGCTTTTATTCACAGGAATGAAGAGAGTTTAGCAGGACAAAGGCGGATTTTACTAGCATTCAGGAAAACTGGCAAAACATCCCACAGTAACAACCAGACTGGAAAGGTAAGATATATTTGTGTCTAATAAGAGATCAGATGCAAATACTCAGTTCTCCAGATGGAGCAGGGAAATAAAGTTCCTCAGAAAAATCTGGAAGTATTCAGCTTGCAGGGAAGGAAAGACCAAGAGAGATACATAGAATTTAATAAAGTCATTGTGCCAAAGTCTATCCATTCACCTGCTCTGAATTCCTCTTTCAGAAGTTGTTAAAAAAAAAAAAGAGAAGGAAAAAAATACAAACAAACCCAATCATTTTTGCCTTACTGCAGTTTGAGAAATTGAAAAGAAAAAAGATTCGCAATACTACAGAAATGGATTCTTACCGAGCATTAAGCATTTGAAGTACATCTGTAACCTGATCCATACATTGACGTCTCAAATACATTCCCCAAATTTTTTTGCTGGTGTACTCTGTTTCACTTGCATTTCTGGACTCATTTGCCTAGTTTGGGAATTAAACCCCTAAGAACTCCTGGCAAATAAGCTTTAACGCTACCTTCTGACTTTTGAGATTTAATAAGAAAAAGAGTATAAACTCAACCAATTCCAAAGTAAGTGAAACTAAGCGACTAAATGTTTTCCTTCAATTTAATAACTGTATTATTAACAATGAAAAACCCTCCCTCTAGCCTTTCCTTGGGCAGAGGCATCAGCCCCAAACCTATTTAAATTTTTGACAATCAGTTCCAAAATACTATAAAAAGGGAAATGGTTTGGTTTTGCAATAACTTTTTCCTACTTGCTCGCCAGAAATATTATATCCAAGCAGCAGTTATGGCTTAGAGTTAGATCTTTGCCACTTATGCAAAATAGCACGTGGGCATGGAGAGAAGAAAGCATTTAACCAGAAAAGGATTTTAGCTCCTGAGCACTGCAATAGATGCATCAAATATTAGGTCTAAGCTTATGGACATTTTGAATATTTATAAAATTGGAATCTCTGACAAATTCCAAAGATTACAGAATGAACACCAAAGGTAACTTCTTCAAAACACAGGTTTAAAAAAACCCAAGGCTTGTTACAGTAACTGTTGTGCTTCATATTTACTTCTGATCATATGTAAAAGGATCAAACAATCCAAGAACTATAGGAACTTCAGAAATCCAAACATTTCTTTAGTGGAATAAAGGTCATTGCTTCGTTTACAGAATACTGCAAATTCACAAAACAAGTAAGAATTGCTAATCAATCTATTAGCTACGAGAAAATTAGTTTCCTTTACTGGCTGCACGTATTTCCCCCCCACAAGATACAACTGGTTCTGGATTCTGAAGTTGTTTTGTTAGATTGTTTGAGAAAAAGAACTGCTAACCCAAAAAGCAGATTTCATTGACCAGAAGGCAGACCTGGTCACTGTACACCGACTGCTTCCCTTTGCTCAGATGGCAGTGGAGCTTCCCGCACCTCCACGCGGAGTTTGTAACACATCCTGATGTTCACCTCATGCTCCCTCGTGTGAGAAGAGGCCGGCATGGATTAAGCAGAAGCCTGGCACAATGCATGCCAAGGAGAAAAGGGCTCTCAGATCCCCAGCATCTCTGCAGCTCTGCCGTACACTGCAGTTTCTCTGGAATGAGAGGGAGCTGGCAGTTTTCTCTACAAGTTGAGGAGAGGGGGGAACCAGTAAGAATTCCTCCTTATTAAACAAAAAGGAGCTTTTCGGCAGTATGGACATAGATATTCAGATTGTAATAAGGAGAAGAAAATAAAAAGGAAAGCAGTAATTCTCAGTGTGACATCAGCATCCTTAGCAGCTGGTTCTCCTTCCTGTAGAGTTAACACACTTGGAGTGCGGCTTCCCAATTCACAGATTTACTGACTTACTACAGAGTGAAGCCTCTCTAACTTCTAGAAATCCTAAGCATTGCCATCAATCACTTTTACTATCTTTTTAGAATTGTAACAGTAATAGTACCTCAGCATATTAGAATACAAAAGATTCTTCGCATTGAAAAGCAGTACCGAGATTAGCGAAGTATTATTCCTCTGCAGACCTGCAGCAGACTTTGCCTTTCTCCATTACTTACTTCTGTCCGAGTTGAGTACCTCCCTCCTCTTCCCATTAAAAACCAAGAGGAAAAAAAAAAACCCCAAGAGCATTTGCCAACTTATGTCTGACATAAGACTATGAAACTATAACTGTCAGTGTGTCAAGACTCTTAGCATAAATTAAGTGGGAAGGAAGTTGGCTAGCAAAAGTCATTAAATAAAATTCCAATGAAGGATTACATTATCACTATACTAAGTTACTAGAAGAGTATCCAAGATCTCCACAGACATCCTGACAGGCTGGCTCTTCTGTATTCCCCCAGAATCTTGAAAGAGGTGATAAAGCAACAGAAGCACCTATTTCTTACAAGAAGAATCTTTCCACCTTTTCTAGGATGCTTCACTCAAGAGACACTAGGCTCAGATGAAAGAGCAACTTACCCTCAAGTCTGAGAATCCTGATGTGCATAGGCACACACTTGCCGGCACTACAGTTCACCTGCAGCAGGCTAGCTACTTTCATGGAGAAGCAGGGCAATGAAAACCACTGTGCATTCCTCACTAGCCATGAACATACACACTAGCAGCTAATGCACATCAGTTGTGCTCACAGCAGCTTTTAGACCAGCTTCCCTTCCCCCTCTGTTGATAAGAGTGATTAACGACCCACAGAGTGATTACCGGTTTTTGTTTAAGTTCACACTTCCAAAGCAAAATTTTTTTGTAATGCTGGACTTCCTGATGCAGAACTGCTGTGTTACAATGAAAATATGCTTTATAGCACTAAAATTGGAGAAGCCACTCAAAAATTGGACACACCTTTGAAAACGCTTTGCTTATGGACAGGAAGCATTTCATTGTATTAGAAAGAGCTCCTGTGTTATGCCATAGATTCATGTGTTTCAGCCACGTGTTACAGTTTACGAAACTTGTACCACAACGGCTTCTCTTGGACAGCTGGCAGTGGCAGGTAGTACAAAGGAAATATCCATGAAAGGTTCATAGCATGAAATTCCCATAAATGCACGCCTTCCTTTTAGTAGTTAGCGCTTCAGCAGTTCAGTGCTTCAGCCATCCAGTAAGTGCTCTTTTCAATGGACAGGGATTCACAGGTTTAATTTGCCTGGTGCCACTGTCTCAGAAAGAGAACTGCTGGACGACAGCAGCAAGGATGGCAACACTTTCCAGTTTCACGCTTCGCCTCGTTTCCTGTCCTACTGTTGGTGGCAGCAGTTTCCAGGTTCACAGAAAGAGGATCAAATGCTGTATTTCTGTTTTGGAAAGTAAATGGGGCTGATAAATCTTTTCTAAGAAACCTGCATCCCACCAGAGAAGCAGAAACCATAATTCGGGAAGCCCAATAAAATGTCTTTTAAAAAAAAAAGTTAATAATTAGCATCAGCTTTTTTTTTTTCATTTTGGGTTTTTTGATTTTGGGTTTTTTGGTTTTGGGTTTTTTTTGTCGTTTTGTTTTGGTTTGTGGGTTGTTTTTTTGTTTTGTTTTGTTTTTTGTTTGGTGTTTTTTTGTTTTGTTTTTTTTTGAGCTAGGATTTTTCCTCACAAGTCAAGTCCCTAAATTTTAAATAGCCTTGAGAGTAAACAGACTTTAACTTTTCTTCTAGGACAGCAGCTTAAGCTTTTAACTGGAATGAACAATAAAGGGCTTCTCTGGTCACCTCAAATAACTCCAGTAACATTTCTGTTATGAATAAACTTCAGAAAGATTTGCTACAAAAACTGCATCAGTTAGTACAAATATTCTTTAGTAGGTCTAGTAAGCATAAGCCTTTGAAACCAAGCTGCTTGTGAAACACAGATAAGCAATATGTTGGAAGCACAGAACAGTAAAATCCATTTCTGTCTTTGAACCATAGAATCATTTAGTCTTCCCTGATTTTGTTTTATTCATTCTCTACTACAAGTTTTTTGGATGTGGGTTTGGTGGTTTTTGTTTGGTTGCATTTTTGTGGGAGCTTTTTTGGGTTTTTTTGTTTGTTTGCTTGTTTTTTTCAGAATTGCTTTCCCCACCAGTATTGTCTTTAGAAACAAAATATTCATTCCACAGGGCAGTTCTAAGAGAACAAAATAGAAATAGCATTCCTGGGATACAGGTTGGGATTCCAGGATTAGAGAAATTGAGGAAGCAGCAAGAAAAGAATAAAGACAAAAACCTAGCTGCAAATAAATCAGTTCAGGAATTTTGATTACATCTGAAAGAATTCAAAATGAAACATTTAATCTAAAAAGTGGCAATACTCTGCAAACAAAAGGCAACTAACTTGAGATGATTTTTGCATTTTCTGTTCTGTACTGTTTGATCTTTTACAGAAATTTGCCCTACGATTACTGTCTTTGAGGTAGTTTACTACTTAGAACAACTGCAAGACATCTGACTGGTTACCAGCTGAAGAGTCAGCATTAAACCCCTAGCTGTTCTCACTGCGTCAGTGAAGACACAGAAACGACGTAGGGTAGGCAAGGCTCTAGATGACAGTTTAACCATTGTTTCACCTCACCATTCACAAATAGACTACTTAAGTTGCTATGTTTTAGTCAATGTGTCTTTGAAAAAAACTCTCAGCAAGTCAAAACTCCTACCGTTGGTATTACTAAGGGTACTGTGAGAAACTGAAGAATTAAAACAACTAGTGCCCAAAGAGCTTGGAAAACCAAGAAGTAAAATGCTTCAGCAACATAGGCAGGAGCCCCTCACCTCTTTCCCATTTCAGAGCACACTACCTTTCTTCTAACAGTGGCTATCGTTTAGATAAAGTTAACCTTTCCCCCACCCTTTATCCTGAAACCCAAGCTCACCCAAAAGCCAGTAAGTGCTCCAAGACTGAAGAGATTTTCACTGCAGCAGCTGCAACATCTGGGGCTGTGATTTGACAAAAAATGCCTTTTCATTTTAGTCCCTCTATCACAACTGTGCTAGGCAAAGTGTATATTTGGGATAGCCTATGTAGAAATACCAAGCGGCTCTTCAAGTGCCTATGCCTCTCAGCCTGGAAAGACAGCTTCTGTCCTGCTTGCAGTAAAGAAATCTCTACGCATGTTCCTCTCACAGGCATTTCTAAGAGACAAGAAGCAAACAAAAAAGGGAAGATGGAAGCATCAAAGGACACTAGGGACACTGTCTTCTCAGACAGACTCCTACAGAAGCCTTACCGTAGGAATTCAAGAGATCATAAATTATTCTAGAAACTGCCAGCTAAAGTGATAAAGATTTATTACAAAGAAGAAAAGACCCCAATGCTTATCTTTTGAACTAATACAAAGGAAATGGAGAAAATGTATATTGCTTGTATAGTGCTAGGCATCACCGTGTATGTCCTCAACATCATCTGCCTAGGAAAAAAACCTACTAGCCTGAAAAAACTGAACCATCCCTTCAAATTGGTTTTATACTATGATTTTATTAAACAATAAGTAAAAATCAAAATTCATTTGTTTAATAAAAACCTCCCTTTAGTATTACATTTCTTTTCTAACACAACTGTTTTTTGGTTTCAGCAACATCAGAATTAAAACAAACTCATTCAAAAAGTGAAACTAAGTTCAATCAAGAACTCCACTTCTGGACTAAAAGAGGTCACAATATTCAGATATCATTACTCCAAGTTTGCTCACCAGCTGTAACTGCTGGATCCTCACATTACTCCACAAATTCACATTAAAAATGTGTCTCTTGAGCTGCTGGGTCACTTTCTTCTGAGCACTTTTTCAACTTTAAAATAAGTTCAATAGGCTGCAGCTAGTCATTTGAAGTCAACACCACTGACTATAAGCACATTAGAAGCAAATTAAATACAGATAAAAAGCTAAGAAACAAGGACTTGCATCATTTCTTCCTGCTAATAAAACATGCTTGCAGACAAGGAGACTCAGAACAGGGAGCTCCTCTTCAGCCTCAGAAGCTGCATGTGCCTACAATACTTCAGGCAGGTATTTAATTAAGTATTCACACTGGATTAAAAGGCCTACCTTGTATGGCAAGAAAATGGTTAACAAAGCATGAAGAGTTTCCAAAAAGCACAAAACACAAAGTTTGAAGCGTTTATAGGGTAAGGGACACTAATGAAATATTCGATTCCCACCAACATGCACGTGGCTTAAACCACTGGCACTTTTAGAGTTAGAATAAAGGTTTAATAAGCTTATCTTGAAACCATTTCTGTACGATGTGACTAGGCAAGTTTTCAAGTGTTAAAGAGACTTGGAAATGTTTTCTGTAGTATTAAGACAATGACTTACTAGCCTCTTCAGCAACTCAGGCTTTCCTCAGTGAGGACAGATTAGCTCTTCAGATCTTGGAAACAGATTAGCTCTTCACATCTACCACGCAGGACTTCACTGTCTTGCTGAAAATAATTTTTTAGTCAGAAAAGACAACCTGAACTCTTCAGGCTAGTCCACCTCATTTTTGGTTACATATCTTATTTTTGATTTCCAGAACATGAACTTCTTTATAGCTGTCTACCTGTAAGCAAACATCAGCACACTCCAAAGCCCACTGAAACACACTCCTGCCCAGCATTACAGGCAGCACGCACACTAAGAACTTCCATTCGAGTGAATTCCTACACATCGGTAGGCCCCTTGTTCTGCTCAAGCATCTAGGACTAAAAGTTATTGATGTAGTACGAGAACTAAAATGGTTATAAGACTAAGATCTCTTAGAAGTGTTAGAATGTAACAGATCTTAAAATCTTAAGGTATTAAAACAAATTATAGCTTCTTTCCATGCAGTCACAAATCAGGTGGGTCGATAACCACTGCCACAGAGTACAAAAAAAGCAAAGAGAAACTGCGATATTTTCCACGTTTACAACAGTGCTTACGGATTTTGAAGTCTGTGGATTATCTGTAAGCAGCTCAGTAGTTTTAAAAAGCAGCATTCAAATTCTGATACTTTCAAAAGAACCATCATGCACCATTAAAAAAGGTGCTTGGTTACCTTTTGTGGTGTATTTATGGGGCACTGCCAAACCAAATAACAGAATCCCCATGCACCCAAGCAATAAAGAAGCACGGGAAATTCAGTTGCAGAAATACATGCAAGACACCCAGGCAATTTAGAGATGTTTCCAAATACTGACTCAGATACTCCTGTGAATCACATCTGAGCTTTCAGTTGGGTTAAGCACCTGAAGTTTTTTTCTTGTTTAAAACATTACTTATAAGCCAGTTATCAGTTATTAACAATGTACTGCAAAACTTTTAACCGTGAGTGAGGAGCTCCAATGATACCAGAAGACCTTTTTCAGAATCAATTTACTGCACTGCTCCAAGTGCCCAGAGTTCCCCATGTTTTCCTTTCTGGATACCAACCTATTCCAGGTTCCCAAATAGACCGGGGACTAAACAATTTCAAATTTGAGAAGATTAATTCCAGCTACACCAGGACATATAACTGCAGCAAGTACAGCATGGGTTTGTACTTACGGATGTTAGGCAGGATGCATTTATCTCAAGCATGATTAAAATCTCCGCCTCAATTAATCATTACTGTGCCTCTGAAATCAAACTGCAACACTTGCAACTGTTTGCTGAACCAATATTTAACTGCGTGTTTCAGAAGTCTGCTGTGCTGAGTCCCCTGACGTTTGACTTGAAACTTTAGGGCGATCAGTACTGTACCCTCACAGTCCTGTCCCCAAAGAACAAAGCCAGTAAGAGGTGAAGGTTTCAGAAAAAGCCTGCAGTGTTCACCGGAAAAATTGCCACATTGTGACTTACTCATTAAGACAGCTTGTAGTCCCACAATAGCGCTGCCTCTATGAGAGCAGAGATTAGAAAAAACAGTAATTATCCCAGTAATTGGAGAGGCACAAAGTTTCACTAAGGTTATCTAATGAACTTCAAGCCTTTTCAGACTCACCACACTATTACAGGTTGTGCATTTCAATGTACCAGCTGCACAGGCCAGTCTAGAAGCAAATGAAGAACTAGCAAAAGCAAACTACCTTCAAATAAAACTTGACCTGTAAAACACAGAATAGTTGCACTACTTTGAGGTTCCAAACACTGCTAATATTAATAGGAAAACAAGTGCTCAATAGCATGCTAGCTGAAGACAGCTGGGAAGGAATCTAAAATGCAGCAGAACAGATCCACAATATGGAATTCTAAATTCTCTGTTACTTGAGTAATCAACATTAATCAACATACTAATGTTTTGGGATCTCTTAGTCCTTTTTAGAAACACTACTTTATGAAAGCCCAATAACTGAACCATTTCTATGTTTACTTTTATTTTATGAAGACAAGAGAGGAAACTACTGTATCAACATAAATGTATCACCATTTTATCAGATGAAGCTTCTTTACTCTAGAAATGGCCAAAGTTCAGGTTTTATGGGTTCTAATGTACCCAAGCCTACAGCTATTTTAGGCTTTTCTGTTGACAGTGTAGAAGAGTACAAGACCCTGTAAAGTTACAAACCGGGCATGTTAACGGCAGCTCAGATAAGCAAAGCTCAGTCATTAGACCTGGCCAGAGAAGACCCAGCCCTTGAACTGGATGATAGTCACTTGCAGTTTAATGCAATGTACACACTTGCAGTGTTGCCCTATCCCACTTTAAGTCAAAAAAAAAAAAAAAAAAAAAGAAAGAAAAGAAAAAGAATGCCTGAACAGAAGCATTAAAAAAAAGAAAAAAAAGAGGGAATGAATGATGGAACTGGATTAAGTCATACAATATTTAAAGCTTCTCCTTTACAAGTCTTCATCTTCCATTATCTAGGAATTGATTTAAAATGGACACCACACAAACTCTTCTTGTACCAGCAACCTTTACAGTGACAGAAAGCATCAAAGAAGTCAGAAAAGTTAAGTTTGAACTGCTGCTTCCTTACAAATTACCATAAAATTTGGCAGCTTGACAGAATGCGACAGAGCTGTCAATATAAAAATTACAATGCAACAACCAGATACAAACTTCCAAGAATATAGTCTAGTTATTTTCAGCAAGGAAGATGCTTAATTTTGTATTCCATAAGCAACCATTTTCAGAAGACAAACACAGGGCTATTAAGGGAGGAAATTACAGTACTGCTGAAAGAACTGTGCTGTAACTAGGTAAGTACTAATTACATTATATTATTGTATGTTCTTGCAATATTCAATTACTGAATTAAATCTTAACCCCCCAAAAAGAATTAATGCAGTGGAAGAAATGAAACATTTGAGCTTAATTCTCAAATCTGACGAAGTTGCAGGACAAAATGAAGCGCCTCATCAGTCATGGCCTTACTGCTGCAGAAAGATTAATCGTATAGGCTCTCCAGGGAACCCCATGATTCAAATCGGAACTAGCAGGAACAATAAATGTAAAAGCCTTATATCAATCGTCTTTCTTTTGGAAACCACCCATATAACCATGACAAAGAAAAAAAAAAAAATCCTCATACAGAAGACAAAGCCCGTTTAAAGCTATCCTAAGAGAATTTTTATAATTGTTCTTGAAAATTAGCCATTTTGTTGTATCAGGAAAACAAACGCTTCGCTTGAATTAAACTAGAATCAAGAGGACAACTTATTTTTGCTCCGAACATTGAGAACTGCAGTCTCAAAAGGCTGGGAAAAGCAAAGCAAGTCCAAAACCTAGTGTGTATAAACAGAGATACCATATGAATACACAAAATAAAAGCACACAGTTCCCTTGCCAAGGAGAAGCAGATGGCAACTCAGAGCAGAAGTCAGTAACACAATGATAAGTCATAAGAAAATGCCCATCAACCAGTTGTACCCCAGTCCCACTTTTTACACGAGTGGGACTGAATGATTTCACCTGGGTAAGTCCCACCTGCTAAAACCCCAGGTCAGGCATGGCTGCCCATCCCCAGAAGCAGCTGTTTTGCTTGGACTCCCAAGGGACCTCCCTCAAGCTGCACTGCCTACCTTCCTACCACCCCCTTTTCCTTCCAGCCCCCTGTTTTGCACATTGGAAACCCCTCCTGTACAGGGGCTTCCTTTAAGGGGCAGGGCCTGTGGAAGAGCTGCTCTAACATACAGGACGAAATTAGAGTTTTTACCAACAAAAAATACTGCTCACACGCACAGAGTCGCTCGTTTGACTTTACCCAGCACGCTTACTATGAGCACGCACCCTCTCATTAGCAGTGCCCAGGAAGGCTCACGTGCCCTTCATACCACGCCATGTCCTGAACGTCCCCTCGCAACTACACAACAGCTGGATCAGCCTGCAGACAGGCAGCTCTCTACAAGAAGAGTTGTCTCTCGTGCCCTTCTCCTCTTACTGTGGGTCTCACAGAGGACTATCTGTCAAAGTTAAATGATTCTCGTCTTAATTGCCGTGGTGGGTTTTTTTTTTTTTTTTTTGACAGAGGTTTCTTACCCATATGAAGCTCAAAGAGAAAGACTGCTTTGGAAAAAAACAATAAGGCTCAGAGCTTAAATTAATTTTTCCAGTAAGCAATATGCATATATTTTTTCTCTTCAGTAGAACTTAAATTTTGCTTATTGGACATGACTGCTCTGTTTTTTGAACTTTGTGTTACTTTGAAAGCTCCTTTCCAATCATAAATCGCTGAGAAAGCAGGAACACAACTAAAGAAAGTAGAACAACAAGCTCTGATTTTTGCGCCCCTCAGAGAAGTTTAAAGTGAATTTGAATGACTTTGTAATTGTGAAACATGCTTTGAAATAGAAGAGGTTTAGCTTTAAATGCTGAACACTGCAATAGTTATCTACTTAAATAATTCCAGGTATCTAAATGTTGATCTGTTCTACTGCAGTGCTGGTTGAAACAAATCACTCCCGCTATTTTACAGTTTCTATTACCTGGTTTTGTAACGTTTTGCAAGACTGCTTCCAACACAATCAATGTTGCAATTGCTTGCAAATGTAATACAGGAGGGAACCTGTATATTTAAAACAGCAAGGTTCTCATATAATTTTCCCTTTGTAATTTCTGTAATCTCTGAAATTTGCCAGATGTCCTAACCAAATAAGGAGGTTTTTATAAACGGAAGAATGTGCAGATATTCAATATTTAAGGAGCTTTTTGAAGACCCGAAAATCAGAGGTTCTAAAGGAGGAAGACAATTCACACAGGAAAACACTGAAAAAATGGAGTAAAATAAACTTTATTACAAAGCCACAGTTAACTGCAAAGACTTCTTGCTGAAATAATACTGATACATGGAGAAATTATACCAGAGCGAAAATCTGAATCACTGAGTCTATAAACCAGATGAAGTTTATGACATCTGATACCAGACTTCCTTCTCTTTAGCTACTGTAATCATGTTTTTAAACGACGACCTCTGGTAATGAGTCTCTGATGACTCAATGCCCAGGTGCTTAAAATAACTTTGAAAAACTGAGTCAGAGGAATCATTACCCAAGCATAGCATCATATAGAATCTCACCAGCTCTCCAGCTTCCCAGCACAGAAACAGGCTGGCAAATGAGAACCCTTGCGCTAGTAATTGCTGCAATGTAACGTAACCCACTTATCACTGAACTTTTAAAAGATCATAAGGTCAGACAGAAAGACAAAAGAACAGAAAACCTGTATCATAATAAAATAAGACTGTATCAGTTCTCGTGCTCATCCTAACATCTCACTCCACCAGTACGTCAGGAATCTGTGGTAAATTTGCATTACCAAACATTTTCACCTTCTCTAGTCATCTTGTTGCCCCTTAAAAAAAACCAGCCACCAAACCAAAATAATCCAGGAAGTCCCAGGAAATATTTTCACATCTACTTAATTATAGCTTAAAAAAACCAAACAACTTTTCATACAATTAAGACCATAAACCCAAAATTATTACTTCACCTAATTAGTTTTGTTCCATCACATCCCACATACATAAATCAACCGTGATCTCATTCTTTGTATTACATCTTGCTTTGCTGAATTTAAATAGTGGAACATGCTGAATGGATTATGCAGTGATCTGCACAGTAAAAGTTCATCCCAACTCAGAGATGTATTAAGATTTATTAACTGAATATTCTCTTAAGATGCCATTTCCTAGAAAAGTCTACTTTCAAAGTTATGACAATACAGAAGGCAGACTTGCAGAATGCAAAGTTTGGGTATTTTGGAGGGTTTAGCACAGAGGGATGCTTCACTTCCCAGCTGCAAATCAGAACAAAGAATTGTTTCTGCCCGATTGATAATGTAAACATACAAACAGCTTCATGATGGTACAAAGGAAAATGCGAGACTTCTTTGGGGGAGCCTTACACTAGGAAGAGCAGTAGAAAATCAAAAAGAAAGACGAAAGGAAGGATACACATTTAAGAAAAAGAATCTTTATTTGAGGTCTAATATGTTGTTATTTTTTCCTACCTGAAATTTTCATATACAAATCATGATCCTCCCTCACCACAACTACAAGAACCATGCTAAATTCAACTATTCCTGATTAGTGACATCCACAAGAGATAATCCAACACGATTAGATGGACAAAAAAAGGCTTGAACAACATTTCCATGTTTTAGAAGTATTGCTAAGCTATACCTTCTTTCAGTCTAAGCTTTCATCTCAAGGGACTTCTTCCCACAAAAAAAAGCCCAGTCCTACAAACAGAACCAGATAAATGAGTTCTTAAAGTAGACAAACCATTGAACAATCAAGAACATAATGGTGGGATACAGGTGCCCCTAAGGTTACAAAGAAAAACTTGTTGCTATTGACACCAAGAGGGGCCTAACCTCATGAAGGTTATCAATACCTGCCTTGTGAAATACCTAGCTTGTGAAAGTAATGTCACCAACTTCAACGGTGTTAGTCCTATAAATCAGAGTTTATCAGCTTCTAGTTCCAATTTCAACTTTTAAATTAAAACCCTCACTACACATTAGCAGCACGGGTTCCAGAAGAACTGTCTTGACCATCAGCGTGCACGTAACCTGTCAACTTCCCTTAATATCATCATCTCCTTCTGAAATTAGGACTTCACAAATGGCAAAACATCAGCCTTTTCACGAAAAGGACTTGCCTACATTTTAAAATAATAAATAACTCTAAAAATAGACTGAGGTAGGGAGCACGTTATTTAAAAGCCAGCATATCACTTCCTGACATTTCTAGCTCTCCCTATTCAAAGAAACTCAAAAACAAAAGAAAGGGCATGAGTAAACCTGGGACTTGGCAAACTGTAGTGGGGAAATAAGAGGAAAGGCCAAAGAAGTCAAGAAGGAACAAACAGAAGAATGAGAATCTCATCTGCAGCTTTTGCAAGCAACTATCACAGAAACACATTTACAATATTGCATTTTCTTTGTGACTGAGTTTTGAAAAATTTTTAAGCTTTATTCTTTTAGGCTCAGGCACTTTTTGCCTTCTTTTGTAATGCACAGTTAAAAATAAGGAATTGGTAAGCTCAACTCTGTTTCTGAAGGAGGCATCCAAAATAAAGTATCTGGCTTAATGCATCAGTGTCTTAAACGTGGATATGAAATTGCCTACCTCTGAAGTCAGGTTCAGTTAAATTACTGTAAAACTTTGGAAGTTAGCATCTCCTAAACAATCCTTTTTTATATTTTGATTTGTCTTTTCACTTGTTTCAGTTTTTAGAGCATGTGACCTTGAGCAAGCCTTTAGGGAACCACAAAATCCACTGCCAAGTTACAGTAAGGATGTAGCCAACCAAAGAACTGCCACCAGAAGTCTCAGATCCTCCATTTCCCATTTATATTTCCACCCTTCACTCCCCCTCCCAACCCCACCTTTTGCATCAGCTCTGAGCAAACTTTCATCTACGGTACCTCCCTAGAACTGGAGAAAATGGCCCCACTGTTTCCGTTCAGTTAATCTTTTGTTATTTCAGCAACGTACAGTAGCTCAAAGACAGGCCTGACAAGTGTTGGAGTCAACTCCTGGGCCGTACAGACGGCACAGGATGAGGAGCAAGGAAGGAGAGGGCGCAATGGTGACTGCTAGCTCAGCTCACAGCATCAGACACAGCCCCCACAGCCTCCAGAGTACTTAGGGCCTGCAGCCACCCCGACCGTTTCAACAAAAGACTCCCTACCAAGTTGCCAGTTAACAAACATGCTAGGAAAGCATGGCTAAAGGCCTTTTTGCATGAAAACAGTAGTCCTTTCCCCTAAAAGCTTTTATTATTTCAGCAAGAAATGCGCGAGTTTGAAGGGTACTGGGAAGAGCCAGCAGATTACGCGACTGTAGGCATGTCTTCACACTGGAAAACTCTAGGAACTTAATTGCTGTGGTTTATTAAAGTGGGAGGCCAGAACACTGTCCAGGGTTTACAAGCTAGCTGTGGAAGAAATCCCTATTTCCACCCTCCACCCCCCAGGAAACCTAACACTTTGATACAAGCATTTGTAAATCTTGTAGACAAAAGGATAAAACTGGAAAGAGAAGCTGGGCAATTTATATTCAAAATAAAGACACATCAACAGCAAGAAAGTTGATAGTTTGGGGGGGGGGGGGGGGGAAAAGAAAAAAAAAAAAAAGAAAAAAGTCACACTGGATTTTTCCATCACTGAAAACGTTCAAATCAAGACCGAATTTTCCTCCAGCCCTCCTTGGAAAGGATATTCTAGTTTAAACAGGAATTAATTCAGGAAGCGCTAATAGCCCGTGCAGCGCAGGCCAGGCCTGACTGTCAGTCGCCCCTACCAGCTATATAGGATTTGACACCATTAAAGTTTAAGAAATTTACACTCAAACTAATATATGACTAATTATAGTTTAGTTTTGTTAACGTTTTCGCATACAATACAAATACACTTTGCATATCTCTTTCAAAAATAGGCTATTTTGGAAGAAGCATAAGCAGAAGGTGATAACTTTGTTTACAATTTAAAAAACAAAATTTACTTTCTAAGTGAAATGGTGACTGGTTAGTTGGCCAAGCTCCTAAAAACTGTTTCTTGAGCCAGTTACTCCCTTACACTGTTAAAAAAATGTATCTTTTTCTATAGCTGACATTTGCACAAGTTTAACAAATTAAAATCCAAAACAGGGCAATTCACAGAGAGGCACGTATCTCCCGGGTGAAGCTCACAGAAAATAAAGTAAACTTCTCTTCAGTACTGCTTTCAGTCACCAGCATATCAAAATAATAACAATAAAATATCAAGTCTTTACTGACTATCACTTCCCAATTTTAATCTTCAAGTTAAAGTAAATTACCATAACTTGCAATATGTAGAATGAAATAACTTGCACCACCTGATTTCAAGCCAGTCCTGGTTAGGAAGTTAGAAATTACACACCCTTCAGTCTGAGGCCGTAATGACTCAAAAAAATTATTTCAAGAAAAGCAAAGTAAAGTTTCCAAATGTATGAATAAAATGGCTTCATGTGTGCGGCACAGAACACAGGATTCCATGAGGATACTGCACCTCAAAGTGAGGAGAGAAGCAGTAAACTGTTTTAGCACAGTATCTGCTTGGCATACATAGTGTATTATGTAATATGTGTGTCCACAGAAGTAATCTTCTTTTTCTTGCTACCTACAATAGTTAGGTTGATTACATATTATTCATATACACATCCCACAAATCAGTGGAAACCACCAATATTAAAACTGAGTCCATCAACAATATTCTAAAACCTCAACAGAACATAAATTTCACTATATTAGTACTTCTTAAACTAAGTGATTTTGAAGCCTAAAACCAACTTCTCTGTGCTTCTGAAAAAATCTACTAAAACATGAGTAACCATCAGCTTACATGGTTACAGAGACAGCTGCTTATACATTAAATTTGACACATTCAAGATGCAGAACTTCTCCAGTACTGAGAAGCACAACACAAATACTGCACTGTATGAGTACTGCCTCAGTAAAAGGAAGTTTTTAAACTGCTGGCCAAGTTTATGAATCAGGTGACTCAAAGTATTACTTCAAATACCAAAAAAGCCTTCTGTGATATTTAGACAACTTAGAGATGACATTTACTGGTGGATGTTAACTCACACCCACACAAGCAGAGATGCTTTCATCAACTAATATAGTAAATAAATATTGTTAATTTAGAAAGAGACCAGTTTCACATAGGATGGGCTAATTTTGATTGCTGCATTAATAGCAGATACTGTTGAAGAACCGAACAAAATAATTTCACTTCCTGCTTGTTTTATTTTTTTGGTCGTAAAATCAGACCCTACTATTAACAGGTCGCGCACTGCAGACCCTGGGCTCCCAGCAGGGACGCAGCACAGCTACCCCCGCTCAAGGGGGTCTGCATCGGCTGCCCTGACGCGACGGGGCGGCCAGGGGGTGGATGGCCGGAGGCAGCCGGGACGCCCCGTCCCCAGCCCCGCGGGGCAGCCGGGACACC
>NW_009189962.1:0-311 GCF_000690835.1 Fulmarus glacialis
TTAACCCCCCTCCACCACAGCCCCCCCTCCCTTCTCATCCTTCCCCTACCCAAAACCCTCCATTTTCCCCCCGATTCTGCCCCTCGCCGCGGATTTACGCAGAAATTCAGCCCTGTAAATAAATACTCTTCTGTCCTTCAAAACAGCCCCAAAGCAAAACATTTCAGCCTGTTATTTAGCTCTTCAATAGCCTCTTCTTCTGTTTTTTTTCCCTTTAATATAATTTTAACTCTGTCCCAGGCTGGAAATAATTATATAGAGGGGACAAGACTTTTTTTTTTTCTTTTTTTTTTTTTTTTTTCTTTCCCTTT
>NW_009189962.1:395-651 GCF_000690835.1 Fulmarus glacialis
AAAAAAAAAAAAAAAGGAAAAAAATCTCGGCTGGGTTATAAATAACGGAGGCCAAATAAATCGGGCTCCAAAGCAAACAGCGAGCGCTGCGGGACGGGGCTCCGTCCCGGCGGGTTCACGCGGGGACCCCGATGTGGAGCATGGCTGGGTTATAAATAACGGAGGCCAAATAAATCGGGCTCCAAAGCAAACAGCGAGCGCTGCGGGACGGGGCTCCGTCCCGGCGGGTTCACGCGGGGACCCCGATGTGGAGCAT
>NW_009189962.1:702-973 GCF_000690835.1 Fulmarus glacialis
AAAAAAAAAGCCAGATTCGCTGCTGGAAATGGTTATTTTTGTCTTGGGTTTTAATTAATAGGAAGAGATTCAGGGTTATTTCGAGCGAGGTGAAATTCCTCGGGTGTTTTCGCCTGCTTTTTTTTTTTTGCGCAACGCCAGGGTTTTCCTGGACATCCCGCTCCGCCTCGCCGGGGTTTTCCCCCTTGTTAAACCCAAATTGAGGGGAAAAAAAAAAGAAAAAGAATTAAAAATAATTTTTTAAATGCTTTTTTTTTTCTTTTTTCCCCCT
>NW_009189963.1:0-200 GCF_000690835.1 Fulmarus glacialis
GGGCATGTTCTGGTTCTCGGCATGTCTGGATGTTGGGTGATGGGCACTTGGAGTGAAAGGCATGTCTGGGTGCTCTGTGTGCTGGTTGCTGGGCGTGTATAGGTGCTAGGTATTTCAAGGTGCTGTGTGCTGGGCCCTGAGTGCTGGGCACTGGTGGTGCTGGGTGCTTGGCCTTGGGGGGGTTGGATGCCTGGCAGGTC
>NW_009189963.1:492-915 GCF_000690835.1 Fulmarus glacialis
CCTTCCAGTGCTGTGGTGATGGGTGGTGGGTGCTGGGCGATTGTGGTGCTGGGTTATGGACATCTCCGTGTGCTGTGTGGTGACGGTGCTGGATGCTGGTCTTGTGCGGGTGCTGGGCATGTCTGGTTTCCGTGTGCTGGGTGCTGGATTCTGGGCATGTCCGTGTGTACGGGGAGCTGGGCATGTCTGTGTGCTGGGCACCAGGCGTGCAGGGTGGTTGGCCCTGGAGGTGCTGGGTAGTCCGGGTGCTGGCCAGTGGGGAGGTGGTGGTTCCTTGGTGCTGGGTGCCGGGCATGTCCGTGTTCTGGGTACTGGGAGTGCTGGGTGCTTGGCACTGGGTGCTGGGTTTGTCCGGGTGCTGGGCAGTGGGGGTGCTGGGAACCTGGTTTGTCTGGGTGCTGGGCAATGGGGGCGCTGTGGGCT
>NW_009189963.1:1042-2223 GCF_000690835.1 Fulmarus glacialis
GGTGCTAGGCATGTCCAGCTACTGGGCATGTCCTTGTGCTCAGTGCTGTATTCTGGGGGTGCTGGATTCTGGTCATTTCCAGGTGTTGCGAACATCCGGGTACTGATTGCTGCGCCCTGTGGGTGCTGAGCACTGGGGGTGCTGGGTGCAGGGCATGTCCAGGTTCTGGTTGCGCTGCACGGGGGGTTCTGGACATGTCGGGTGCTAGGTGCTTGGAGTGTTGGTTATGTCTGGGTGCTGGGCGCTTTGTTTTCAAGGCATGTATAGTTGCTGGGAATATTGAGGTGCTGAGTGCTAGGACCTGGGGGTGCTGAGTGCTGGGCATGTCCGGGTGCTGGACATGTGTGGGTTCTGGGCGCTGGGGTTCCTTTATGCTGGGTATCTCCATGTGCTGGGCACTGTGTTTTGGGAGCTGGGTGTGCTGGATATATACAGGTGCTGGACACTGGAGGTGCTGCGCATATCCAGGAGCTGGGCATGTTCCCGTGCTGGTGGCTCTGCGCTGGCGGTGCTGCGTGCTGCTCATGTCTGGGTGCTGGGTATGTCTATGTACTGGGTGCTGGGTGTGTGTAGGTGCTAGGTATGTCTGGGTAATGGGTGCTGGGCCCTGTGGGTGCTGGGTGTGGGGGGTGCTCAACCCTATACCATGGCAGTAATGTGAGCTGGGCTGTGTGGGTTCTGGGTGCTGGGCTTGTCCATGTGTTTGTTACTCGGTGCTGGATGCTGTGTTCGAGGTTTTGGGTGTGTCCAGGTGCTGGGCCCTGGGCTGCTGTCTGCTGGGCCCTTGGGGTGCTGGGCGCTGGGTATGTCCAGATGCTGGGCACTGGGGGTGCTGTGTATGACAAGGTACTGGTCATGTCGGGGTGCTGGGTTTTAGATCCTGGGGGTGTTTGGTGCTGCGCACTGGGGGTGCTGCGCATGTCCGAGTTTTAGGCATATCCAGCTGCTGGGTGATGGATGCTGCTGGTACTTGGTGCTGGGAATATCTGCGTGCTGGCAATGTGTGGGTCCTGGGTGGTCGGTGCTGCTGGTACTGGGTCCTGAGTCGCTCTTAGTGCTGGGTGCTGGTTGCTGAGCACCGGGGATGCTGGGTGCTGGGCTCTGTGGCTGCTCAATGCTGGGCATGTCCAGGTGTTGGGCAGGTGTGGATGTTTGGCGCTGGAGGTGATGGGCATGTCCGG